>NC_135875.1:3670269-3962769 GCF_031162955.1 Sander vitreus
GCTGCACACAGATACAGATAGAGATAAACAGACACACACACACACACACACACACAGACACAATCAGTCGACTGTTCCCGACACAGTGTTCTGTCTGGTTTGAGGACATTTTTCTGCCGTCTCTTTGAAGCCTGGAGGATACGGTTACCTTGATGCAGAAGGTGAAGTCTGCAGGCGCGCCGTACAGTTTACGGCTGTTCACCACAGTGTACACATTCAAATCATCCAGATCAGCCACATACTGCAAGTGGCGAGGCTCCTGGAGACACACACACACACACACACATACACACTTAAAACGATTGAAAGTCTTGGTTCCGTTTTATAATGTAGAAGATTGACTTGACTCGCTGACCTTGGAGGAGCCTTTGGTGGAGCAGTAGAGTCCGGAGCGGCGGAGGAAAAAGTAGACCTTCTTCCAGGCTTTACGACTGGACTCTTTGACCTGCAGGAAGCCCTGAATCTCTGGACACGTCCCAGACTTCAGCAGGTTCTGAGGAACACAAACGGCTCAGTGTTTTTGGCTTGCATTTGCCCCTAAATATTTAGTCAATGTATGTGTTTTATTTTATTACAAAAATAGTTGAAAATCAGATTGAAAAAAAAAAAAAAAAAAAAGTTCTATTCAAAATGTATGCGGTTGTTGAGCCATTTTTTAAACTAATTGACGGATGATTTCTGAGCTGTGATCATCAGAAGAGGGTCATTCTGTGTGTATAGGACTGTTAAAACCAGTTTGAAGTGCTCTAGTGCTGAAACGCTTCGAGGATTGATGAATTAGTTGATCACCAGAAACGAATCGCAAACTAGAAGCTAACCTGACGAGGGCATCACTAAACGTACAAACAAAGACAAAAGAGCACTTTTTTTCTTTTCTTTTGTAAATCGGTGTGATTGAGGCTCCTGATTTCAGCCGGTTTACCTTAATGAGCTCTGACGATGTCATCCCCTTGCTGACATCTGCGCTGTCGGAGATCATGCACTCTGGGAAGAAGAGCTGAGAGACAGGAAGGACAAGGTAGTCATTAAAAAAGAAATCCTCATTTACAAGACAAAGAAGCAGCTTCCGATGCAGTCTGCGCTGCTGTCACTTCATCATCAGGATTCTGCTTAGGACCGTGATTATCTAAAACACGCAGATGAAAACACACCTTGAAGGACTCCTGCTCCTTTGTTTAACATGTATTTAGAGGCAACATAATAACTCAGGCCTCCTGCACACTGGCCGCGTGAGTGTGCCAGCTCCGTGTCCGTTTGTATTTCGGCGCCCATGTTAACAGGTTAGAGCTTGCACACTGTCTGCGTGACACGCACATCTCAGACGGGCTCGAGCCGCGCCAAAAACACGGGCATGCTAGAAATAGGACCGACACCTATTTTTTTTGTTGGAAGCGTTTCCAGGCATAATAGAATGACGAAAAGATGTTTATATGTCATTTTGACACAAATACATTTAATAAATGACATGTTGATGTTTGAAAGCCTCGAGGTTTTGACATAAATGCAGATATGAATGTAATAAAAAATATATATATAGCACCTGTCAATACAGAATGAAATATTCTGTAGCCTATTGAGCCGTCAATACTGCCGACATTGTCTTTGCTGTAATCAAATCAGTATATATTTATGTTTAACATGAAGTATACTACTGCTTGAGTGCAGTACATTTTCACAACTCTCTCCCAATATGTCGAACAAGGGTGATCCAAATCATGTAGCAGATACTGTCAGACACGTTTCTGGTGTGCAAAGACATAGAAAACGCCACGCAGTCGCCACGCAACTGACACGCAACAGAAACGCCACGGTCATGCCACGCAGGCAGCGTGCAGGAGGCCTTATAGTTCAGGATTCTGCTTAGGACCGTGATTATCTTGCAGATGAAACACACCTTGATGCTCTTTTTGTAACATAAGCGTTAAGTAAATTTATGTAAAGTTAAGCCACATATGCACAACAGCAACAGGTGTCTCAGAGGGAGACAGAGATCCTGCTGGTATCTATGTTTGCATACGAAGATGAAAATGGGTCCGAGTGTGCAAATGACTCTAGAGCTGAAGTGTAGACTGACAAAATGAGTCGGCAACAATTTTAATAGTTGATCAATCGTTTCAAGCTCAAATAGTGAAAAAAGTGCCAAACATTCTCTTGATCCAGCCTCTTAAATTAAAAAAGGTTTGTTGCTTTCTCCTTCAGAAAATGTACTGTCAACAGTTTTGATCACTTTTCAATCATTTAATCAGTTAAAAGTGCCAAATATTCCCTCATAACGACATCTAGATCGTAAGGATTTGCCACTTTTCTTTGTCTTATGTGATTGTAAAGTGAATATCTTTGGGGTTTCAGACTCTTGGTCAAACCAAACAAGACATTTTAAAAGGTGCTCTAAGCGATGTCACACGTTTTTTAGGCTACAACATTTTTTGTCACATACAGCAAACATCTCCTCACTATCTGCTAGCTGCCTGTCCCCTGAACACACTGTAAAAAACACAGTCTCTGTAGACAGCCCAGGCTCCACAAACGCCAACAAAAACAAACTGCGCCAACCTGCACCACGAAACCTAAACAGTGTTCCAGCCAATAACCGACAAGAAGGATTTGGGGGTGGGGGTTGGGGGGTTAGTGCGCGGAAGGGAGGGGGAGGAGACGGGATGAGGAGGGAGGGAGGGGCGAGCTAGTCTCAGTTTTGTTTGAAAATACTTTGAACGTCAACAAGAAATGACGTCACCCAACATCGCTTAGAGCACCTTTAACTCATCACCTCAATCTCTGGCCTTTATTTGAACTATTATTTTGGCGTTTAACAGACTGACTATTAAGGGGAGACACTACAGGTGAATAGGGTAAAACTTGAACTAATAGATAAAGTGAATCTATGATCAAATTCGCCTCTGTGCCTTCTGAAGGCAGTGTGTGCATACTTTATGGAGACACTAGTGGGAGGTTCATCAAAACCAGTTATTAATATATCACCTAAGTTTAATAGCACCAGATCTGAGGTCATAAAATACCTGAGGTATTAAGGCAACATGTCTGCACCGGCACGCAAACCTGCCACTCATTCATTTTATTCATTGTTATGCAAAAGGCAGGGATGGACTTTTGTTCTGAAGACATTTTCCAGAACTTGTATTATGAAATGTTGATGAGCTTTGCGGCTGCGTACCATTGGTTTCCTGAAGAACTCGTACTTGGCGTAGTTTTTGCAGAAAACGAACCTCGTGTCGCCTTTCAGAGACCAGGTCGCCTGAACCTCCAGCACAACCTCGTGGTCCTCCAGACATCTCTCTGAGGAGACAGCAGAACGTTTTTAAAAGCCATTTCACACCGTTTGGTTAAGGTTTTTTTGTTTATTGCAAAGCACAGTGGTACCTAGGCCCAGGGTGGGGTGGAGCTCCAGGAGAGCCCAGTTCTCCTGGTCGCTGCAGTGAGCCGTCTGGACCAACATGTGGCACACCTCTCTGGCTGTCGCTGCCCGAGAAACCCACACCGAGCGGCTGTGGCTGTCCTCTCCGTAAACCTTTATCAACTGATGGAGGAGAGGAGCAAATATTCAAGATCAATTTAAAAAATACCAATAATGTCAAAAATGATGGATGAATGAAGGGGTGCCGTTGATCTAGGAGTGGGCTTGTGAGATGGCTAGGGTGGCGGCGTTTGAAAAGATGTCAAACGGTTTTCCAGATTAGATGTCTAGACTAGAAAATGGGGAAAGTAGCTGAACTTTCTGGAGGGCTCCTAAGAAGCTTTGTGCTGAGGAGGGACGTGTACGATATCATTTATACATGTGTTTATTTGGTTTATTGTCTATTTTGTTACTATTTTGTTGAATGGTCTGGAATATTGTAGTTGCTGTATCAACTTTTGATTTTTGTCTGGGTGGGTTGTGATGATTTGTTGGTGTTGCGAGTTGTATGTTTTGTGTTTTGTTAAAAAACTGAATCTCTTTGGCTTTTGGACTGAATTTTCTTACATTTGACCTTTTTTTATTTACCATTCAGCAATTCTCTCTAGCAATTCTTTTATTATTAATGTCGGAGTCCGCCATTCCCAAGCTGGATTCAAGTTGCCTTCACACCCATATGTGGTATTCATGTGTTGTAAAAAGTAATCAAACTATTTAGTTCCCCACAGGGAAAATTCACGTAAAAGTCGGAACAACAAAAAGTCGTAGTCATAGCCGAAGTTTTTGAATGAATGGGCATAAAAAGTTGAAGCAACACAGGTTTTAATGTGAGTAATTGAGTTCACAACATACTTTTCACAGCTGGCTTTGGCATTGCATGCAACATGTGTACGCTCAAAGTAAGACGCCAAAATGTCAAAAAGAGTCCAAGAACCTGTCAACTGCACTGCCAACGCAGACACAGTTAACCTGTATTGAATAGGCCTCAACACTAATTTTAGACCACAGGTTTTATATCTTACTCTGTGTGACATGAGCTGTCTAGTAAAAAAAAAGACATGCTCCTATCTTCCTGCATTCTCCCTGTCTTCTCTGCATCTGTTCAGGATAAAGATCGGATTATAGAAGCGGCCGTGTGTGTTGGCTGTCTGTGTCTCTGATGCTGCTGCGGTGCTCTGGCTGCAGGTTATTCAAGGGTCAGGACGTTCTTCGGAGCGTGCAGCTGTCTGACACAACGTCTGGATGCAGTAAACCAAAAGAAAACAAACCTGCCCGACCAGAAACCTGCAGGAGGCTGTCAATCCGCAAGTCCTGACTGGTTGGGCGAGTGCTGACGTCAGTCAGGGCAAATAATGCGCAAGTATCAACCGGGGAGGCTTTACGGGGGAGGAACATTCCTTCAGTGGGAACCTCACAGTTTAATATCTGGTCAGTCCACTTCTGAGAGCTTTTTATTTTTTTAATTAAAGAGTAGGGGGAGTTGGGAGGAAAACAGTTCTGTGATTGGGACAACAACGCGCGACAACAGTGGCGAATAGATCCAAAACATTCAATACTTAAAACACACTGTAGCAGCATTTCATTTTGTGCATGCAATCTGAAATTTAATCTGCTGATCCATCCCAAACTGATTTTACAACTCACAAGGCTTGCTGACCTACAACTACACACATGGTATTGTGCGTGCCAGCAGCAACAGGCACAGATTTGCAATCAACACATTATCATCATTCAAAAAACATTTAAAAAGGCCACTAATTGTAAATGTCTTAAGACTTTTAAGATCTTAATTCATTCCATTTCGTACATTTACACACTATTTTATTGCTCTTTTTTTCAGACTTTCACTGTTGCTTAGTGTAACTGTTCAGTCCCTCCAGAAAATGCATTTTTTTCAAATACGTCGCACAAATTGCCGATTTCTGTAAAAAATATGCGGGGCTTGCATGATTTCATAATCCCCTATCTTACCAGAAAGTTGAAAAATGTTGCGTTTACTTCACACAAGAGCAGCCATTTTCCCCTGTTGCCATGGGAACGTTATGAAGTGAGGTAATTACGCAACGTGAACATCATCGAAAAGCTGCAAACCCCGCGATGAAACCGCAGTTTTAGCAAGTTCACGCAATTTCATCGCATGAAATTGCATAAATATCCCGCATATTCCATCACATTTTTTGAGAAAACGTGACGCATAGAGTTTTGCCCAAAACAATCACAAAAAAGGGGGTGGTAGGGTTAGCCTTATTGTTGTTTTTTTGAATAATGTGTGAATAAAAAAATAAATAAAACAGAGCTACTGCTTCTGTGGGGAAGTATTTAAACTAGTCACTCTAATAATTAAGAAACAATTTGTCTCATTTTTAAAGCATAACTTTGGTTCTCCAATGTTAGAATTCTTGTTTTTCTGAGAATAATGTTGATAAACTGAATATGTTTGGGTCTTGGACTGTTAGCGGAAGAAAACAAGCTTTTAAAATAGATCACCTTGGGCTGTGAGACATTCAAAATTCAGAATTTTGTGACATCTTATAGACAAAACCATCACTCCATTAAATGATAAGAAAACATTTCTTTGTTGCTTGTTTGTTTGCCTTCAATCAAATCTGATCAAACTACAGCCACACGGTCCCACTAAAAGCACACTCAAACTCTTTTTGGAGAGTTAAAATGTAATTGTTCCTCATTTATTCATGAATATTTAAGGTTACAGAGAAATGCTTTAGAATTGAAGTGAGGTTTAAGATTTCCCTTCATTGGAACCAAAGAGCCGACACACAAAAAAAAGAGAAAGAGCACGGTGACATGCTGCTGTAATTACAGACATGTTCATCCTGGCAGTGTTTGTGAGTCAAAATAAGGCAGCGCGGCCATGGCAACACAGCTTTCCTGTCACTCACAATCAACAAGTTAAGACACATAAAGAGATCCACCTGTCAGACCTACAGCTCAGGCAGGTGTGATGGATTATGCACGATTTGCCAAAACACATACGTCTTAGTAGAGGATTAAGCTGGCGTTGGTCTGTGTTTTTCTTGCTGTCAAAAAAATGGCATGACAATATCAAAACCAGCATTGTGTTGGTCTGTCGTCGTGTCTCTGTCTGTGTCTTTCAGGTCCTACTGAAGACGTCAATCTTTATAAACGGTTCACAAAATATAGTTTCCTTTTTTTTTTTTTTAAAGAAGAGAAATGTCCTCAAACAGCTGGGCACTGTAATTTGTATAAAGTGTCACTCATACAGGAGGAAATTGCACATTTGTTGGGGACTATTTTCAGTAGCGGATTAATACACATTTAGTCTTTTCATGGGATTTGTTGACAGTTAGAATAACAGAGAATTATCTGCAAAGATTAATCAAATAATCAGTTTAAATTAATCGTCAACTGTTTTGATAATCAATTAATCAGTTTGAGTGAGTCAAAACTCTCTGATCTCAGCTTGTTAAATGTGAATATGTTCTAGTTTCTTCTCTCCTCTGTGACAGTAAACTGAATATCTTTGAGTTGTGGACAAAACAAGACATTTGAGGACGTCATCTTGGGCTTTTTGCGAAACACTGATCAACATTTTTCACCATTTTCTGACATTTTATAGACCAAACAACTAATCGATTAATCGAGAAAATAATCAACAGATTAATCGACGATGAAAATAATCCTTATTGCAGCGCCAAATTTGTATCTAAAATAAAGTTTGAATTCTGAGCTCTGACCATTTTATTTAATCTTTAACACATATCGGAGGGGGGGCCCTGGGGTTGTAATGTAAAAATTAAACTAAAATGGTGAAGTGAAAGGAATCAAAATGGTGAGGTGACTTCATACTAGACAATAACATGAAGTATGAGCAACTAAATATTCAAACCAAAGGACCCATCTTGACACGGCCTTCCGTCCCATATTAAGGCATGTTCCACGACTGAAAACTTCAAATCTCATTTAAAGACACACTTTTTTCCCCACTTGCTTTTAACGACGTTTGAGGCTGCCTGGCTTCTGTGAAGCCACCTCCTGATCTGTATTTTTATTCCCTAAACTGCTATTTAAGCCATTGCTATTTAATTCATTCTTCCAACTTCCCTCTTGTTGACCTTGGTTTTACCATGCAAGTTGTTTTGCATTACATTGTGGTGTTGCGTTTGTTACGTACTTTTATTCATGTAGCCTGCTGTTTATCTATGTATCGAGGTGTACTTCACCCCATCTGCCCTGCTTGAGAAGCATTATGGGTCAACTTATGCTGTTTTAAATGTGCTATATAAATAAAGATGAAAAACACTGAGACCAGACGCCTTAAGTCTGGTGCGTCCAAACTGCAGTCTGTACATTCATTAAACCCTTTAAGGTTCTACAGACTTCAGACTTCAGCTGCTTACTAACGAGGCTTTGAACTCACGTGTTTGTTAGTCGCCGGGGGAGGAAGTGAACTGATGAGCACTGGAGACTTGGAGGGGCTGCACAGCTCTGGAAAGGGGTTGGGGATCGCCGGGACAGAGGAAGAGAACGACTCGGCGCCTTTCGCCCTGGAAAAAAGTGACAGAAATGAAGAAAAGAACACAAAAACGAGGTCAGAAGAAGCCAATATTATTCACGAAGAAACTGACAAATGATCTTATCAAACATTCATTTACAACTGAATGCCATTAAAGCATAAGTCATGGTCACCTTCTATACTTTGCTTATTTTCAACAAATCCCAGTAAAAGACCAAAACAAGGGCTCCTTTGTACAAACGACGGTGTATTGGGGCCATTGTAGGTAAAAAAAAAAAGATAGAGCCGAAGGAGGGGGGAATATTCTGAGAAGAAAAAAAATTCTCAGAATTTCCTAAGTTGAAGTCGTACATTTACGAGAACCAAACTTGAATTTCTATATAATTTCTAAAGTCATGAATAAAAAAATAAAAAGTTCCTGATGCCCAAAAGCTATTAATATCCAAATCAGGAGTTTCCTTCTCAATCGGCCCAATTCACAGCAACGTCTCTTAAGGCCCTGACACGCCAACCCGACGTCTGACCGTCGGCAGAAAAGCCAGTCGGACTGATCAGTCGGCTCCCCGAGGTCCAAAAAGTGCCTCAGAACACACCGAAGTGATGCCGACTTGAGCGTACGTTCTGCATGTGCGCAAGACATAATACAAAAAAATGAAAACCGGAAATGACGAACGCGTCACGTGGGTCTGGCTTCTCCAGCTGACCGATAATGGTGGCTTGTTCGAAACACGATCTTGTATTTTATGAAAATAGTTCACTGAAACGTGTTTCTGAAAACATTTTAAGCGAGAATTAGGCCGTGCAGTTGCTGAATCTGTCTTCTTTTCAGATCGACAAAGGTCAGTTTAAAAGATTTTCGTCAGATTTTGAGAGGCGTTCGTCACTCGCAAATCACTCGTTATTTCCGGGTTAGCACTCCACCAACCAGATGAAGTGTGATTCATCGAGTCCGACTGCCTGCCCTCCGACCCAGTAAGTCAGATCAGCCAAAATGAAGGCCGACGGCTCCTCCGGCTGACGATGGCACAGAACACACCGAATAGACTCGAGTCACCGACCTCCCCAGACTGATCTATGGCCAATTATCGGGTTGGTGTGTCAGGGCCCTTAAAGTTAGGATGCTTATGATCAGGGCTCAGAATTAGCACCAGCAAAATGCTGGTAAAAATATGCAAATGGCGGGTAGACTTCCTTTACTCACCAGCCAATAAAGTAATGTTAAACTATTGACTAGTGAAGGGAATCGATGAATGTATGGGTGGGAAGTTTACTCCATATTTACCTGAATTAGCATCAGTTTTTTGTATGTTTTCCCCTCATAAACACTGGATTTAAACATGCATATTCCTTTTAGAGGTGTAAAAACAGGAATAGGAGTGAAGAAAGTAGAGTATAATGAGTATTTCCTCATTGCTTAATCTAATTGCAAAGTATAATTTGCTCATGCACTGCAAGCAGCGGCTTCTGTGGTGTGATGAGGTTGAGCCAACCTTGCAACATGAAGCGATGGGTTTTTTGACAACAAAAAATTTAGTCAGAGAATTTCTGACTTTTTTCTCACAAATGTATGACTTTATAATATCAGAGAATATCTATGTTTTTTTTCTCTCTCGTAAATTTGTGAATGTTGTTTTGTAAATATATCACTTTAAATCTCAGAAATGTTGAGTTTTTTTCTCCGAATGTTACCCCTCCCCGGCTCCGTAATATTGTTTTCTTGTCTTTAAACAGACAAGAAAACGTTCCTATCTTGCCTTGCCTTAGCTAAACACTGCTTCATGTTGTTGTATAGTCAGAAAAACAAGCCAGTGTCCAGATAATACTGTTTTACCATTTATTTGACAGCATTACTATTAAAGTAATGACATCATTACATAAAGACTTCAGGGCAGAAGAAACAAAAAGGCACCACATATACAGTATGTGAAGTCACAAGGAAGTGAAACAGAAACTTGATGCAGTGTCTCTAACAGCAGAACACACAGTGCCAGCCCACTTGACAATCACACTTTTATGACTTGTGTCTTTAAGGCTTTGAGACAGTTTCTAGTTGTCTCAACAGAAACTGCTTTACACATCACACGACTTTTGGCCTGAGCTTGAGTCATGACTTGAGTCAATACCCACATTAAGAAGACTATTGACTCATGTCCACTGTGTGTGCACGCTGCATGTTGGGCAACCTGGCCAGAGTGAGTAATGCCGTCTGTGTGCACGTTCCTGTTGATCGTACCTGTTCAAAGTGATCATGATGGGCTGGGAGCGCCGTACGGATGGAGAGTCGGTTACCAGAGGAGCCAGAGTCAGAGTGGAGCTCCCCAACAACGTCTCTGCTCCTCCAGACGTCTCTGTCATCTCCGAGCCCTCGAATACTTCCGTCCAGGGACCGGCCACCTCCATCATGTTACCTGAAGGGGAAGGAGGACGTCCAATGTTTAGTCTGTTGGCATTAGAGCCACAAAGATTAATCAATATATGTCAACTATTACATTAATCGCCAACGATATTCATACATTTTCTGATTCGATCTTCTTAAATGTGAATATTTTTGAATACATTGCAAAGATTAAATGATTAGTTGTCAACTAGAGCTGCACAATTAATCGCAATTTTATCAAAATCACAATATGAACTATTGCAATATCCAAATCGCAGGGGGGCACATTATTTGTTAATGGCAAAATATGTATTATATGCAAGTATTGTGGTGCTGCAGAGACGTCCCGGCCTACAAATCGTATCCTACAGACTAAAGAAAAAATCTTTGTTTGGTAAAGATCCTCGCAAAAATCACACTTTTATTTATTTATTTATTTATAGTTTTATTTTTTTTATATAGAGTTTCTTCTCTCCTCTGTGACAGTAAACTGAATATCTTTGAGTTGTGGACCAAACAAGACATTTGACGACGACATTTTGGGCTTCGGGAAACTCTGATCAACATTTTTCACCATTTTCTGACATTTTAGAGACCAAACAACTAATGGATTAATCAAGAAAATAATCAACAGATTAATCCACTAGGAAAATAGTTAGTTGCTGCCCTAATGTACATAATTTTTTAAAATCAAGAACACTAAATACATTAGTACAAGTACATTACTTTGTTCTGGTACATGCATGCAGTGCATAAAGACAATATGCAGACGACATGCTTTCATAATTCACTGCTTTTAAAGTAGTTTTTGAACTGAAGGCAATATGTTTTATATATAAATATATATTTGTTTTCTTTTATTACTTGTCGTTTCAATTGGTTCAGTGTGTAGCGGTTGTTTGTCAATGTCTGTTTTATTGTTAGTTTCTATGTTGGACTGTTGCATAATGAGTTTTTTTCTTTTCATCAAAACCAGAAACAAGGTATGCAAATATGCATCAGTTGCACTTTATTCAAATGTAACAATGCCTACATGTCAAATGAATTCATTAAATATTCAGACCAAACACACGCAGTAACAAGTGTTGTTATCATGTAGTATAACGTGCGTGTGTAGATATTCCAGTTTGTAATATTCCTTCTGGCTCTGAGCCTCCAAAGTCTATTTTTAGTGACGAAAGTGTGACTCAACTATGTTGTTTTCCTCCTGGCTTAGTTTGTTACTGAGTTTAATGAGTTGCAGTTGTTATTGAATCATTAATGTGATTGCAGTTATCAGGAACAGCCCGCTCTGAGGCAGCAGCAACAACACAAACACTGGCTTCAGATAATCCGCTGCAGATCTAAAAGATTCACTACGGATAAAGTTTGATACCGAAAGCGAAGTTGAACATATCAGATATACAGTACGTTGACATTGGAAAGTTGTTCTTAATAATGATAACATAATATTTCTTTCATTTATATCACCGAACCCTACGTCAGATGGTATCTAGTGTCCAGTAGGGCTGCAACTAACGATTATTTTCATTTAGAGGTCGACCGATTAATCAGCGGCCGATTGTTGGCATTTTTTTTACATAATCGGCATCGGCCAATATCCCAGTATATCAAGCCGATTAATAGGCAGGCGCATCTGCGGGCAGTGTTAAAAACATGAATAGGCGACATTTTTTACAGCGCACCCAGACCAGCTGCCTCCATCCCCTCCCCTCGTGAAGTCTTGCGCCGTGTGTCTCGCCCAGTCACTTCAGGCTCAGACGCTACCGTTAGCAGTAGCATGTTGCTGGGGTTCTTGCCTTGGGATTAACTGTACTGATGAAACCGTACAAAACGCCGCGGCCACACCGCTGTGGAAGCTCCCCGAATGTCATTTATCAGAGTCTGGTTGTTACCACTGTCTGTGGCAGTCTCATCCACTCTTATAACGGAGCTAACTGGAGCTAACCACTAACGGAGCTAACCGCTAACGGAGCTAATCGTTGCTAACAGAGCCTTCAGTTCTCCGTGCCTGTATCCATTAACTGCATCTATGGACTCGAGCACGAACAAAACCCTTCATTTTATTAAATTGGCTGGTTTTAAATTACAACTAAGAGTTGTTTGAATGACAGAAATCTGCTCAGATGAGATCCTAATGAGTGCTACAGGACATGTAACAGTAGGGTCCCCAAAACACAGATACAACACTTCACCAAATGAACAATGATCTAACAAACAAGGTGAACAAGAACTGACTTTAGAGAGCCCTAGTCTGATGTGATTCAACAGGAGTTAGGCGGAAATAGTGTTGAGATTAATAATAACGTCACTTTCTGTGAAGCTTGCAGATTTGTATTCTCAGAAGTTTAATAAATGCTGCTAAGTGCACTAAACTTTATTTTTTCATTGAAAAATGTATTTGACAAAGTTGATTTTCTTCTTACCTGTTTCGTTTATTTATTATATTTTTCATACTTTATACAATATACAGTATGTTTTTACATTATACATTTTTAATTGAAGTATTAGTGTATTAAGTGTAGATTGGTGAAGTGTTCAATAACTGTTTTTGTTGAGAAATTCTGTGTATATTAGAGTTACATTTTATCTTTCAAATAGAGGTTTAAAAACAAGCACATATCGGCCAAAATAAATCTGCAGCATTTATCGGCCATCAGCTGACCATGATGATCTAAAGATCGGCATCAGCCAGAGAAAACCCATATCGGTCGACCTCTATTTTCATTGTCGATTATTCTGTTCATTTATTCCTCGATTAAATCCTCGATTAATCGATTAGTTGTTTGGTCAATAAAATGTCAGAAAATGGTGAAAAATGTGGATCCGTGTTTCCCAAAACCCCGAGATGACGTCCTCAAATGTCTTGTTTTGTCCACAACTCAAAGATATTCAGTTTACTGTCACAGAGGAGAAACTAGAAAACATTCACATCCAACAAGCTGGAATCAGAGAATTTTTACTTTTGTTACATAAAAAAATGACTCAAACCGATTATCAGAATAGTTGACAATTAATCAACTAATCATTAGGGGTGCACGGATCCGATATTAAGATTGGATATCGGTCCCGATATTGACAAAATAGCCAGGTCGGGGAATCGGCAAAATGAACAGATTCACGGGCCGATCCAGTATTGTTAGTTTTTTCCCCTCTGTCGCATGCTGGAAGAGTTGAGTGTACAAATAAATAAGAATTCAATACATTACATTTATGTTATTTTGTATTAGTTAGGAAAGTAATGTTTAGTTAGGAAAGTCTGGTGCCTTTAGTCTCTTCCACATGGTGGAAGGAAGGTATAAGGTGGAAGGTATACAGTTTATTATTAATTCAACAACGGTATGGGATCGGTATCGGGTATCGACAGATACACAAAGCCCAGGCATCGTATCGGGACTGAAAAAGTCGGATCGGTGCATCCCTACTAATCATTGAATCTTTGCAGCTCTAGTGTCTGGAAGAGAGGGTTTGTTGTCTTTGTATTACCATGCAGATCATGCAGTATGTGGGGAGAAGAGTGGCAGCCTGCAGGTTTTGATCAGGTGAGGACGCAGAGAGAATCTGAAAATATATCCTTTATTATACACACACACACACACACACACACACACACACACCATTAGCTTTTCCAAATACAAAACCCCTACATGCAGCAGTTAGTGGTTTAAAAATCTCTCCCAAGCAGGTGTACGGATCCTATTTAAAAGTATGTAAACAGGTGTACGTGTGTAGAAAGGAATCTAAAGATGTTGGGCTGCAACAAACAGCTATTGACAAAGTACAGCAACAAATCCTCACAATCTAGAAGCTGATGTGATCGATGATTTTATTATGATTTATTATTAAAATTGCTGAGAATACATTTATTTGTATTTGTTTCAGCATCATAACTGCCTCATAACTACTAAAACAAAGAACTATAGTTATCTAACTTTGTTTTAAATTATATCAAATACTACAGTACCACCCTACAGTATATAGTAGGTCAATGATAATAAGGGTCTCCTGAATATGAAGCACCTGAGACATTATATTACACATGCTCGGGGCAGAAACACTTGATATCAGACTAACAACACCTCACAGACTAACACAGACCATGTGTGCCGAAATAACTGCTGTGAGGGAATACAAATTCACAAGTCCACCTTAAACCCTTTAAAGCTCATGTTAAGAAATGATAAATTACTTTCATATCTCTGTCACATTTTGCCTCTTATATCTGTAAACAAAAGATGGAACAGACTAACTCCTGGAAGTTTAAAAAGCCTAAAATCTAAGCAAACACAGGTATTGTCAAAGCGCCAAAACCTCATACTGAAACTAAATAAAATAGCTCCCCCTTCCTCATTAAAGCTCTGTCGACATTAAACACTTTAATTAAGTTGACACCAACACAAAGACAAATTCGGCTAACTTCGGTTAAAACATCTCTTTGTATGAACTTTATATTCGCGGTTAAAATCAGCCTGCACCTGTTTCTGCTTGTGCTAGCTTGATAGCATCTCCGGACAAAACAGTAACGTTGCCTTACCTGTAAACGTTGAGTGGTTGATGGGCAGGTTTCAGCTGTCTGCCATCGTTTAAATCCCAAAATGGGATGCTTTGTTAGCTTTGAGTTTTTTCTTTGTTTCTGCGTGGCACACAAAAACAGGATGCCGTGCCAAGTACTAAAGTGACAATAACATTATCTGAGTGAAGAGGTAGAGGAAGGGCGGAGACTGGCCGTAAGGTGTGCACGGTAAACCCGTCCCCCTCCCTCACCGAGGCCGATGGAGCCGTTAGTAGCTAGGTCTATGGGTTCAAATATGAGTGTACACCTCCTGGGTTCATGTACTTTTCATGTTCATTCAATGGAATCCCATTGCTAGGCAACAGCCTGGCCCCTTGTTAACTTCCTGTCAGTAGATGTAATTCATACCAGTGGTGTAGCTAGCCTACGTGATACGCAGGTATACGCAGTGTACCCACTAAGAAAGCTCCAGGATTTCCATATACCCACTTAAAATGCCCAATGACACGTAACAACATGCTTTGCATTGTAATTTTGATATATTTTGAGTTGTCATCTGTGTTTTTCTTCTTCACATAGGCTAAATGAAGGTATTTGTCCCGTAAATTGGTGCATAAAAGTGTGTCAGAATGCAGGAAATGGAAATGAGGTCGTTGATGCTCAAAACTTCCCTGGGGGAGGACACCCAGCCCCCCCCCCCCCCAAAAAAAGGCCCATTCTGGCCCATATATACAGTATAGGCCCATACATATACAGTACAGTACACTCACTACAATACATTAGACTACACCACTGATTACTACATACAGGAAATCAACTTGGGGCCTTTTAGACTGTGAAATGGTCTTCAGTGGTGGAAAGAAACTAAGTACATTTTCTCAAGTGAGGTACTTGTACTTTACTTTCCATTGAGTATTTCCATTTTATGCTACTTTATACTTCTACTTCACTTCAATTTAGAGACAAATATTGGACGTTTTACTCCAATTTATTTAATAACTTAAGGGGAGACACTACAGCTGAATAGGGGAAATACATTAACTAATAGATATCACCATGAAACCTCTCCAGTTGATTACTTACATTTTTTTATATTACAAGTTTTCTAAAAATGTTATGTTTAAATTTGCAAAACTGAAAAATGCATTTTTTGGAACTTTTTCCCAACTTTTTTTTGACACTTTCTTATGCTTTTGGTGTTTTTTTTTTGTTTTTTTTACATTTTTGTCCCTCTTTTCAATGCTTTTTTTAAATTCATGGTCAATAAACTTAATAAAATGACATTATACCTCATTTTTGAGTTTGAAAAAAAAGCATTTATTGTGAATTATTTTGACTAGAGAATCACAGACTGGTTTATGTCAAAGTTTGGTCAGGATGCTGTTTTGAAACCATTTAAACTTTTTTTTTTTTTTTTTAAATGCCATGAAATTAAATAAAACAACCAAAATTCAATGGAAGTAATCATTAATCTTACCTGCGAAGAACATGGATACATAGATGTATATGTTGTATGGGTTCCATACAACGTGCATGCATGCATCCATGTTATTTTTGGGGCAATTTGGTTGTTAAGAAAACCATATTTCTGATATAAAAAAAGTTGAAAACGGGTCAAACGCAAGGGTTAACTAGTTGTAGTGAAAGCTACTTGTCTCCACCTAGTGGTTGAATCTGATGAACTGAAGAGTGACTGGTGACCAACTGGTTTTTTCTTCCTTTGACATGTGCGTTCACTCTGAACTGAGTGAAGTTTAACCACAAGGTCCACCTGGGTTAAATATCAACAGACCTGTGAAGCTCTGTGAAACAAAAGACACGTCAAAGCAGAGATTCAAACACTTTTGAGCTGACTGAGGCAAATTGTTCTAGAAATAATTACTGTAGTATTCTAACAGAGAGGAATATTTTCGTCTCCAGCAGCTGCATGTTTGTTCCTGGCCTGACAGGGAGAATGTGCTAACTCATTCTTTCACATCGTCATTTCCCAGATCTTAAAATATATATAGAAACGTTATCACCACTTACATTAAACTCCATGAAATATATCAGAATTAACTCTCATTCAGTGGTTTAAGTACTGTACACAATTCTGACTTGAGTATTTCAATTGTATGCTACTTTGTAACTTTAGTTACTTTGCAGATTCTGTACGTTTTCTTTTTTATTTTCTTTTTCAGCTTGTAAATAGCTTTGGGTTTTGGACTGTTCAGACTTTGAGACATTTTATGGACCAAACGATGAATCAAGGGATTAATCAATCATGTAAATTATCATTAATTGCAGCCTTTCAGCTGAGGCTGCTGGGAACATCATTACTTCTGCAGGCGTTTGGTCATAAAGAAAAGTCTCTCTCAGCACAAACTGTTGGATGAAATCTTGTTTATTATTGTGTTTTTCCAGCCTGACAGGGAGAACATGCTAACTCATGCTTTCATAGTCAAGATCTTTAAATATATATATATATATATATATATATACATATATATATAAATAAAATGAAACTTTATCACCACTAACATTAAATTTCATGGAATAACAATTAACTCTCATTCAGTGCATTTCCTCAAGTACTGTACTTTGGCACAATTTAGCATTTCCATTTTATACTACTTCAGTTACATAATTGTTTTTTTAACAGCTTCTCCATTTTGACCCATTTTCTACTTTGGTGTTTTTAACATCCGTGTTGGGAACCAAGCAGTGTGGTTAAACACTATCTTTTAAACACAGAGCTCAAAGCACGTGACCTCTGAAACAAAGGAAAACAAATGTCCCACATGTGGCCTTATCGCCCTTTTCAAACAAAGAGAATGCGGCCTCCACGCAACTGTAAACGCCAAAGAGTCACACCTCCACGAGAAAAGACGGCCAGAGGTCTAAAAGAACTACAGAAGTGAAGTTCACACCTACATGTCACCTTCATGAACTCCGATTCCCTATTGGTCCGTGCCCAGGTGACAAATACTCTGGTCACCCACTTCTCATGGTCACCCACTGCATGTGAAAGCTGCTAAAGGGTGCTCTCATCTGTGCTCTTAGATGGCAACCTTGTTGCTGAATGAGGGCACGTAGTGCAGTCAAACGTTTGTACTTTAATTAAATGGTTTCATTTTCTGGACGAGTGGAATATTTTGGGTGTTCTGGGAACACGCATCAGTGTTTTATCTCTGCAGAAGAGAAGGGTCTTGCACGATCGATTTTTTTTCCAGACATTTAATTGACTGAATTAAGAGAATAAGCGACAGAATAATCAATAATGAAAAATAAAATCATTCATTGCAGTCTGTCAAAAGTGTTGCCGGTATTTAGTCAAAGTATTGCAGAAATTCAAAACACATTTGAAGCTCAAGAAAAGTCTCTCTCGGCACAACAACTGTTGGATCAAATCATGTTTATTAATGTGTTCAGGAAATCCCCACAGAAACAGTTTACAGGGGAAACGTACAGATTTACAATCATTCTCGACAGAAGTGCCAGCTTAACCCCCATGGTTTCGACACTGAGAACGCCTGCTGTATCTCACGACCAGTTGACTGCACACCTATTCCCCTTTAACAGGTCTACCACCAAGTCCTTCCAGCTCACCGACGAGCCACTGACAGAGTACTTGCTGTGTTGGTCTTTTCAGTCATGAAGAATGCGGTGCTATAATGTGTAGTAGCCTGTCAACGCCCAGACATTCGAAACTCCTTTCTTCATGTCTGGACCGTTCACAGTTAAAGAGCCTTCATATTTTGGTGCCAATCCTTCATCCCAACCAGGAAAATTAGACCGCTTGGATGCTTTCTGATTTCAAAAGTAAAACTGCCAACCGTTAGTGAGAAAAACAACCTCAGGCCCTCAAGGATGCACTACTTTCATATACAGGATTTGTCATACTGCTCAAATGCATTTGGTTCAGCAGTCAAAAGTACAAATAGAAATGCTAAAACTAGTTACAGAACAAAAAAAACACATGTAACATCTCTGAAAGGAATAACATGTGAGGCTTGTGAATGTATCAGGACACCTGTCTCAGTTAACCGGCTGAAGTTTGTGAAATGCCCAACACCTCGTATTTGACCTACATGGAGTAGGACTACCTGTCAGAATGATTCATTGCACTGAAGGTTATCTCGAAAATCCAAATTTCATCCAGGGAATTAAATGCTAGCTATTTCAAATTGCATATACTCAGATCCTTAAATTTTAAAGTAGATTTTTTTTTAATTGTTGGCTTTGTGCTTCACGGTCTCGCTTGGTGGGGGGGAAGAAAGGTAGTGTTCACTGGAGAACCATTGCTAAGAATAATCTGTTATATTCCAATATAATAATAATAATTATAATAATAATAATAAAACAAAACAGCATGATTTTCAAATGACACCAGAATGATCGAGGATGGGCGTTTTTTTTTCTTCCTTTTTTCCATTTTTTTGATTTGCTTCGACCTGATACAGGTTAAGATGCAATTTACTGAATCTCTTACTGGTGGGTTTGAGGTTTCAAAATCAAAAAGAGGTTAAAATGAACATTTAGCATTCAGTCTACACCAGGTGAACATTTCTAGTTAACATAGATATATACTACAGGGGGGGGGGGGGAGGAGAGCTTGCACCCTTGCTCTTTCTTTGCCGTATGAAAACCATGCTTCCCCTGGAGAGTAAGGGTGGGGGAGTAGGGGGCCGTGCAAGACTTGGAGTGGGGGTAGGCTGAGTGGGGCAGAGGCTGAGTTTGGTGGATGGAGAAAGGGGCTTGAAAACCAGACTGCTGATTCCACAGGAGGTGTGTAAAAGGCACGCCAGGGTTACTCCCAATCCCAGCCAACATACACAGAGACGCCTTCACACCCACACACACACGCTCGCTGAACACACAAGGTAGACACACACACGCGCGCACGCACACGCCCACACACACACACAAGCAGCACAGGCTTGAACCCCAAGAGAGTACTGACGAGGGCAGAAAGCAGGGGGGGGGGGGTCGGGGAAATGAAGGAAGTTCTTGAAAGAAAGCGCTGGGGTTGGGAAAAAGGGGTTAGATGGGAGCGAAAGGGGGGCCTGGTTCCGGTGCTGCTGCTGTGTTGAAACAGAAAAAATAAACATCAAACAAAAATCAAAACTGGTGGAATGGATCATTTCTGGTTCTTCAGCTGGTTGGAGAGCCAGTCCAGGCCCTCATACAAGCCGTCCCCGCTGGTGGCGCAGGTGGCCTGGATGTACCAGCTGCGCTGACGGAGGGCGTGCAGGCCCAGCTTGTCTGTGATCTCTGCCGCATTCATAGCGTTGGGGAGATCCTGGGAGGAAAAAAAGGTCATTATACCTCTACATCTATCTATCTATAGCAATTTAAGACAAGATAGTCTAAATCTTTTTTTTCCCCTGCATATTAAAAAAGGGAGAAAAAAAATATATACAATAAAATAAAATGCACAGGTGGGATACAAAAAAAACCCTGAGGGTTTGTAAAAGTAACCGACCAAACATTGAAATTAAAAGAGCTGTACAAATTTACAAATGAACATAAATATTTTTTAAAAAAAGGAAAGAAAAGAAGTGTATATAAGATACTTCAAGAAACCGAAATGTGACCTCACCTGTTTATTTGCAAAAACGAGCAGCACAGCGTCTCTGAGTTCGTCCTCAGCAAGCATTCTGGACAGCTCCTCCCTCGCCTCGTTCACTCTCTCCCTGTCATTGCTGTCCACCACGAAGATAAGCCCTGCAAACACAAACACAGTTTACTGTTAAGACCAAGAAACACAGAATTCCGTATTATTAGTTAGAACACAGGAATGTTGCATTGTAATCGTTTATTTTCTGGTTACAAAAACATTTTCTTCTCACAGATCAAAAGATGTGACTTTGGTCCTTTGATAATCAATTCTGTACAAATTGTTCCCGCTGCCTAGCGAGTCTCTTTGACCTGGAAAAAAAGCCTAATACTCATACTATGTAATGGATGCTTACAGCCCCAAACTCTGCAGGTCTAACGTGGCGATTGTCTTAATTAATTACCCCAAAACATATGATTATAAATAGGACTGGATATAAAAAACGTGCATGCAGGCTGAAATTTACTGTGGTGTTTAGTCGGTATCAAGGCGCTAGCTGCTGGCTAATTTATGCAGCACTACGTCGTCCATCTCAGCCAATAATGGAGAAATGTTGAGTTACAAGCGAGCAGTCTGATGTTTGTAGAGGTGTGTATGGTTAACGTTATACTGCAGCAGCCTGGTGTCGTTTTCAAGCACTTTGATAAAAGGTAAAGATAGCATTCCCGTTCATAACGCTAACGCTCTAGTGAGGCACCGGCTGGCTGAGCATTCATTCACAAATACTGCGGCACTCGTCAGACAGTCTGGCAAAAACGCTGGTCTTTCTGTATATTTTGAATCCCTGCGCCAAAGAAAGTTGAGATGATTCAACTTTCGGAGAAAAGCAACCCGACGTCACCCTGCTGTGGACAATCATATAACTGCCAACGTGACATCATGACTTTGCGTAAACATACACGCCACTTCTTTCTAAAGCCAAGTGTCGTGTTATCTGTACGCATTTTGAGCTATCTGCGTGTATGTCTACGCCGTATACAGCGGACAGATTAGGTTAAGGAAAAGAAGAATGGGACGGTTGGGTTTAGGAAACGGGACACGATCTCCGGTCTCTTGGGTGAAAGTCCTGTGTTGTTTGACCCATCCACCCCCCCCCCCCCCGACCAACCTCCCTACGCGGATTTTCGGGCTTTCATACTACTCACTATGGCGTAAATTGACACGCAATCGCTAAGTAATGTAAGTCAATGGAGGCCAAACGGCGTCGATAACCACGCTAAAAAGAGATGACGCGTCTTGATAACACGCCAAAAATGGCATACGAACTGGCGTGTCATACATACGCCACTTCATGAGATCAGTCTGTAACTGGAGGTAAGACTCGTGTGCCAGTATCGCGGCGTGAGAGTCCCGATAACGTTACAGTAAACAGGATACATCACTGCCTCTATCGCTGCCACAAAAAAAAAAACTATGAAACACTATGAAGGTAAAAAATGAAAACACAAGCACTCAACTGCCAAAGAGTAACAATAGGTGGCTCTGTCCTGCAACAACAAAGCAAAGTCGCTTTTCTTTCTCTGCTGCCTTCACGTGCGGTCGGACAATTTTTAGTCATTTTATAAAATTGAGAATATAACGGGCAGATTAAATCAAAGAAAATAATTAGTTGCAGCCCTAGTGACCGCAGGTCTGCGGAGTGAACATGTTATCAAACCAAAAGACGACAAACACTTAAATCACGATATCCGACAACCGACTTAATCCTATAAATTATGTAAATGCAGCATTTTGACAAAGCAGACACTTATTTTTTTCACCATGAGACTCACGGTCAAATGTATCATATCAAACTACAAGGCTGCAGTTCTCTACCTCGTGTGATTTGACATTTAGATTTGACAAAACGTGAAGCAAGAGAGGATCTAGTGTATGAATGCTTCCTGATTATGAGAAAGCACGTTTGAATGTTTTATGATGCCTGTAGCTTACTAAACGCACAAAAAGGTTATTGTTATGGACGTAGTTGTCAGAGACAACACACGTCTGTAAAAAGGAGTTGGCACTTACACCAGTAAGCATCAATACTCGCTGAAAGCACGAGGTCTAATAAAGGGGTTTTTTCAGCGTGGTATTGGATTAACCAAACCGTGACGCACTGTTTTTAAGGTTTTAAGAGAATACAAAAGGTATTAGGGCTGCAACTAACAATTATTTTTTATTGTCGATCATTTTCTCAATTAACCGATTAGTTGTTTGGTTTCTAAAATGTCAGAAAATGATGAAAAATGTTGATCAGTGTTTCCCAAAATATTATGCTCATTTTCAGGTTCATAAAATTGTATTTAGGAGGTTATATCAGAATAGGTTTACATGGTTTAAAACACCATATTTTTGTTGTACTGCACATTGCTGCAGCTCCTCTTTTCACCCTGTGTGTTGAGCTCTCTGTTTTAGCTACAGAGTGAGACATCTCACTTCTGTTCCATCTTTGTTGGGAGTCACACATGTGCAGTACCTAGGTAAGGACTACTAGCCAGTCAGAAGCAGAGTATGAGGGCGTGCCCTGACAGTACCTAGGTAAGGACTACTAGCCAGTCAGAAGCAGAGTATGAGGGCGTGCCATGCTAGCAGGTAGGCGAGCATTATAACGTGTGTTCCAAAGTGACCACGTTTGTCTCTGAAGTAAAGGCTGGACTACAATAGAGCTGTTTGGAGCAGTTTGTGAACAGTGTTTTCTGTTGGAGATGGTAAGTCCCTTTGGGGGGGGGGGACTTTGGGCTTTTTCACTTTGTAAACCTATAACGTGCACAAAAAAGATATACAACACAATAAAGGAAATGGAAAAAGCCAAAAAGCATAATATGAGCACTTCAATAAGACTAAGTAATAAGGATATTTTTGGGCCGTGTTTTTGGCAGTTTGCAGATGATCTGTATCAGCGTTTTATTTGCCTGATAACGATAAAGTTAATGAATTAAAAAGTGTGCTACGTTGGCTCGGCTACAGCTCTGAGTCTGTCCCTCTGCTTCGGTTTCACTCACCAATGAGTCTGACTTAATGTCCCGCCCTCAACACTCTGACTCTCTGTTACTGTGGATTATGTTGAAAGTTTCTCATTTGTTAAATAGTTGCTTAATTATAAAATAATCTTAATTTTGATTTAAAGATTTTCATTTTCACTGTAAATGGTGCCAAATATTGGTTATTGGGTTCATTAACTACTAATAATCGGTATCTGTCTTGAAAACCCCGTAGTGGTCGATCCCTACTAAGTAACCTGGCATCTGCTGGCATTGTATGCTTTCAATGATTTTTGATGGAGATATTTAGGCACTATCACAGGTTATTACGGTCTTAGTATGGACACCAAAGTGTGATTTTTTTTTCCACCTCAGATTCTTTGATTTGTAGAGGCCTGACGTGGTGACGGTATTTCATAATTTCATCTGAGAGGTCAGAGAAACCAAAGCAAAGCGGGGGTCAGCCCTATAATCACAATAGTGTCACTGAGTGAGTGATGAAGTAACACCATTGGTCTGTTGAGTTGGAGTTTCCTCATCAGCCGTTTCGCCTTCAAAAAGGACAGCGTTCAATCGGAAATCATCTGATCCACTTCCTAAATACATATGCAGTTGTCGTTGCTGTGCAACGTGTTTGTTACTCCCTCCGCAATCCTTTATTAATAAGGTGTTGACAGTTTGACGCATGCGTTGTAAGAGTAGCATAGTGTGCGTGTACGTAGCGAGTGTGTGGTAAAGAGAGAGAGAGAGAGAGAGAGAGAAAGTGACGGTGGATGAGCTCTGAGACAGACAGCTGTTGGTGATCGGAGAAGAGGAAATATTAACAGTAAAGATGTCAAGTGGTAATTAATGTAGAGTGTGAGTTTTAGTTCTCTAGCACTGACTATCCTTGTAAGAATTTGGCCACAATTTAGCACATTGACCATACACAGTCCAGCCATCAACTAGGTTTCGACCTACTTCTATTTCTTTCTCATCCTTTTAATCATCTTGTAATTAAAAATGTATTTTGGGACTCCTTATGTGTTCCCAAATCCCTAGGCTGTGATATTTTCCAGTCAGCAGGTCTATGGGTTTGCGTATATATTCTGGAGCAAGTATCAGCATATTTATGTGCTGAGGAAAACACAGATTTATTCTGCAGTAAAGGGATGCAGTTTCTGGAATACTCTCTGGCCTTTTTTTTTAATTAACGATGCTGTATCTAACTGTCATTACCAAAGGGATTCACACGTTCAATTTCACACTTGGATGCTCAATATGTGGATGGAGATGTTTGCTGCAGCTGGATGTCCGTCTGGTGCATGTGAGGAAAACGAGGAGGAGCTAAAAAGGTGTAATGAAAGCACCATAACATAAAACTGTAACAAAATGAATTTTTACCTGCAGGACGCATCATTAGTAGGAAACACGAGGCTGTATTAGCCTACAGTTACTTCACATGCTCTGATGAATTCAATCTCAGGAAATAGGAGTAACATAATACGCCCTTTGAGACTTGAACAATGGCGTCTGAGTCATTGGTTGGATAATTTTAAGATCATCTTTTATGCACCAATGAGGCCACCTATAGGTAGTAATGTTCACTGACACTACTGCCTGCCAATATAGAAAAAACCTCACCTTGAGTGTTCTGGAAGTAGTGGCGCCACAGCGGCCTGATTTTGTCCTGACCGCCCACATCCCACACTGTGAAGCTGATGTTCTTGTATTCTACAGTTTCAACGTTAAAACCTGGACAGAAGAGGAGAAACATGGATGAGTCACTAAATGGTTGAAAAACTGTATATACAATTCAAATTTCTAAATGCTGACAGTCGACATGCCCTTGCACATTTCTGTAAATACAAATTAAAAATCAAGTTAATTCAAACTTCTAGTTCAGTGTGATTGTTTAAGATAAACAACAGGGCTGGGTATTAATCCCCAATACTTTTTCATGTGTCCATAAGTATAAAAAACGGTCTGAAAGTACTGAAAGCTGGCATCAAATGTCTGGTCAGATTCTTAATTTATTGTCGTTATTTTATAAAATCCAATAGTTCAATTCAATTTAATTGTAGCGTCAAATGATACCAGAGGTTATCTGAAGACACTTTACAGATAGAGTAGGTCTAGGCCACACGTTACAGAGACCAACATGTCTCCAAAGAGTGAGCATTTGGTGCGACAGCGGCGAGGAAAAACCTCCTTTTAACGGGCAGAAACCTCGGACAGAACCTGGCTCTTGGTGGGCGGCCATCTGACGCAACCGGGTTCCTGATTCATATCATCAACTTTGCACATTTCGCTGATTGTGTTTACATTCAAGAACGGCTTCTTTTGTTGAATGGAAAACAGGTTTTAGAGGAAAAACATTTAAAATGTTGTAAACAAAAAGGTATCACACATTTTGAAGTCTTGGTTATCATTCCACAATTTGGATATTGTATTGACACAAGTATTAAAAACATTCAGAAATTACATACACAGCCCTATACACCACAAGGTGTTAAATTGGTAAAAACACTCAAAAATACACAACTGTAAAAAGGGCAAAATGGATGAATATAATAAAAGATATCCATACCAATGGTGGGAATGGTGGTTACTATCTCTCCAAGCTTCAGTTTATATAAGATGGTCGTTTTTCCAGCAGCATCAAGCCCAACCATAAGAATCCTCATCTCTTTTTTGCCGAAAAGGCCTTTGAATAAGCTTGCAAATATATTCCCCATGGTGACGAAGCTGTTAAAGTAGAGAAGGAAACAGGGTTAGGAGAGTAACGTCTGAAGCGTTCCAGTTTCAGGGAAGAATACGCCAAGAGAAAAACTACCGTCACGATGAACACTAGTCAGAGTGGTATACTGGTGGTAAATAGTATTCTATTGTGGTTGGACACATCATAATGAAACAAATACATTAAAACAGGTTGACAGTGGAGGAATGTAGAGCCCGACCAATAAAGGAATTTTAAGGCCGATATCGATACAAATATTTGGTGATTTAAAAATCTGATATTCCGATATATCGGCCGATACATTTAAAAAAAAAAAAAAAAAAAAAATCCAGAATCGCGTTACAAAACAAACCGATTTCCCTAACATTAGTTATTTGTAGTTATTTATGAGTCCTCACTAACATATTAAAAATAAACTTGTTTGTTTTATTGTCACAACAGAACAGAGGAACATCAAAATATATTGAAGTTCTAATAAATAAAATGTATAAAAATACAAAACTAAACGCGAGTGTTGCCAACAGGGACGTTGTAGAGCGCCCTCTGGAGGACAGACTATGCAACGCCAACACTCAGAACATGGTTGAAGGGGGTTTCGTCCGTTTTTATTTTATTTTTTAAATATTCGTTTATCGGCCATTATAAATGCCGATACCAATAGTTTGGAAAATGTCTAATATCGGCCCGACGACATATCGGTCTGGCTCTAGTGGAACGTAACATTTACTCATGTACGACACGCAAGTACAAATTTGAGGTAATTGTACTTAGGGCTGGGCGATCAAATATCACGATATTTTTGACCAAATACCTCGATATCGATACCGCAATGTGTTGACTATTGGTGCTTTCACAACATATTTACACTGAGATTTTTGATAAATAATCATCAGAAATGTGGATATAATGACTAAGTGGGTAAAGGCAAATAATAGAACAGTTACAACAGTCTGGTAAGTTCAGAAAATGACATCACTTTACTGTAATGCAGCCTTTAAAACCAGGAAAAGACAACACTTATGCCATATTACGATATCCAAAATCTAAGACGATATCTAGTCTCATATCACGATATCAATATAATATCAATATATTGCCGAGCTCTAATTGTACTTTGAGTATTTTCCATTTTATGCAACTTTATATATTTCTACTCCACTAAATGTATTTGATAACTTTAATATTGCAGATTTAGATAATTTATACAGAACATAAATAAAATCAATAAATTATGAAATATTAGAAATTAAGCTACCCAGCAGTATATTAGGTTAGGCCATTCTGCATAATGAGTAGGCTACTTTTACTTTGAGTACTTTAAGTTTAATTTGATGCCAATACTTCTGTACTTTTACAAATCTAGGACCAGTATTTTGACACTGTAGTACTGTTACTTTATGTAAAATATCTGAATACTTTTTCCACCACTGCAGGTTGATGACAGCAGTACATTTGGTCCACAAAATGAAAATTGTGCCAACGTCCATGACATTACCTGGCTGCCTGCTGGACGTACGTTCTTCCGGGACTATCTAGCGATGTCAAAACCACGACCAATCAACCAAGTCTAGAAATAGTAAAGTTAACTTCCCATTTCGCTCCAGACTCAAACTCCGGTCTACCGAGTGAAGTCCTGTACTAGACCCGACTTCTTGTCATTGAGAAGTTTGTCAGTCTTCATACTATGTCACCTGACTTTCTGGCAGAATACCCTGAAGGTAAAATTTTTGCAATTTCCCAATTCCAAGCAGCTTGGAAAAATGTTTTTGGCTCTTACAAACAACATTTTTATACTTTGTTGACTTATTTTCAGTTAGAGGACATACACAGCTGCTGAATGCACCTCTATAAATATGGACCTCTATCACTTAAGCTACCAGTAGCCCGTTTAGTTTGTCGATTAACTAGTGTTAGCATTTGCACTTTGATTAGCTAACGTTAGCCTGCAATCTCTGTTGAGTCGTCCTACATTTATTTGGAGATAAAACCCCGTTAGTGAGAAATAATCCTCGTGAAGGTGTAAAAGACAGACACCGAGCTGCAGTCTTTGTGAGTGATAACAAGTGTTATGTTACAGCCTCTCTAGCTTAATCATTGTCATGTTTGCTGGACCTGCCCCGTTTGGTCCTATTCACATTTAGTCAAAGAATTAAAATCACATAATGTGTTTTTTAATTTTTATTTTGAGGAGTACTTTTTCCACTCAAAGGTGAAACAACAACAGATGTGTTATAGTAGAGCTAGAACTGGCACCAATAAAAAAATGTTAATGACGTATGACTTCTTCCTATTTCCTTGCATTGGTGATAGACTTAGATCAAATATGCTCTATTACAATCAAATACATTCAGAATGCTACAGGCTTGGCACTAATGACACGTGATGAGTAATGACTTCCTTCTAAGATTTGTAAGAAAACGGTCTGACTAGACCATTATTGGACTTGGAAAACAACGTCACCCCGTAACCAAGAGGCCGTTTTTGGCGTCCGGTCGTACCATTTTTGGCCAGAGACACGACGTCACCGTCCGACTTATGTTTGCTGGGACGCTAATGGTTAAACGTTACGGGTTACGTTACAAGCCGGCTCAAACCGTCAACAACATCAACCATTATTAACGTTTCCCTGCATTAAATTCCACAACATGGCTGTAAACGTCGCATAGTGTATGTGGAAATCTCACAAATCAGCATCAAAACATCATATATCCAGAGGCAGCTACCTTGTTAACCCGAATAAACTGGTCACCAGATAAGAAAGGCCTGTTCCAGCTGGCAACCTCGGTCCCTATGTGATAATGTTACTGTATGCGAGAGCCTGCTAACAACACCTCGACCTTAGCAAGAGGCCGACGATCCAGCTACGTATGTGTCCGTGCGGTTACAATCTGAAGTAAATGTGTGGGGAATCGTTGATTTTTTAAGATATGTCAATAACCGAAGTTGTGTCGCATAATCTGGTTACTAAAACTCGAGCAGCTTACCGATAGCTTCACTAAGGGCGGATGCTTCAGTTAGCTTATGTTAGCTTTGCTGCCAGCGGCGGCGACACAATTTCGCGGACGTTAACGGTCGAAAAAAAAAAACACCGCAGTTCCCAACACACGGCGACACATTAGTGACACATCTAACGTCGACACGTTTTGAAAACCAGTCGGTGAAATTTAAGTCCAGTACTAAGTTATAACCGACAGTGACAGCTCTTTAGATCTGTCCGTTGACGTTACAGGAACTGCTGCTTTAGCAAGCTGTTAGCCGTTAGCTATTAGCTAAATGCCGCGTCACACTTAAGAGAGAACACCGTGACGTCAGGTCAACCGCCAAAGAACGCGAGCCGTTCGCACAGAGCAACAGTCAGTTCACACAATATGACATTTTAGGACGAAAAAGAGCGCGTTTTATGCGAGTTATTACCTTTAGAAAGACAGCTTCTCGATCTTTCCGTTATCTTTCACTGTCACTCCAAAATGGCGTCTTGCGCAACCAGGGAGACACCGGCGTACAAGCACTTCCCACTATCAAACCTGCTCCAATCGCAGTGCAAATGGTGCAACTAATAACCCGCCTTCTGTTGTCCCGCCTTCCAATCACATGTCGGCAGGTCCCTGTGTGCACATTGCACAAAATGTCGAGGAAGTGAACCGCACACAAGTTTATTCAAGTTTCAGACACATTGGATAACAAGACTGACTGGACTTTGAGAAGGTTTTCTCGCATGGGATCAAAACTCTAGCTTGGCAAAAGTTATACTGATACTGTATTGTTTCTCAGCAATATACACAACATAGGGCCAAAGGTATGTGGACAGAGGTGTTCTGTTGTTTCATGGCTCAGGCTAGGCCCAATAATACAATAGACAATAGTGTGTGCCAACATTTTGTGTTTGTCACCTGTTTCCTGTTTCAATGACAACGTGTCCCTGCACAAAGCCAGCTGGGTAAGAACTGGTATTCCCAGTTTAGTTTTCCTAGTTCCTAGTAATTTGGTGTGGAAGACTGGCCTGCATGGAGCCCTGACCTCGACCCCATTTAACTCCTTTGGGACAGTGTAACTAACTCTATACTCAAGTAATGTACTTAAGTACTAATTTGAGGTACTTGTACTTGAGTATTTCCATTTTTATCCTACTTTATACTTGTACTCCACTACATCTCAGAGGTAAATAATGTACGTTTTACTCCACTACATTCGTTTGGTGCATTGCTACATATGATGATCTTATAGAATGTGATGCAATGCTGTTGATTAAACTACCCAACTGTACATAGATGAGTTAAAATGAGCACAACCATAAACATCTACAGCAGTAAAATTAACACATTAATGCAGTAGGAATATCAATCCACAAATATCATGTACGAGGTACAATTCTGGTGAAATGTAATCCCCTATAGTGCTACAATCCTCAATGATATATTCTTTAACTATACTTTTGTCAACCTTAATTGTCCATACTGTCATTGTATTATGTTGGTTTATTCTGTACACACATCTATTGCATGTTTGTCCAGGGAGAGGGATCCCTCTTTTGTTGTTCATCCTGAGGTTTCTTCCATTTTCCCCCTGTTAAATGTTTTTTGGGGAAGTTATCCGAACCAAGGGTCTAAGAACAGAGGGTGCCGTCTGCTGTGCAGATTGTAAGGCCCCTTGAGGCAAATTTGTGATATTTGGCTATATAAATAAAACTTACTTGACTAAAATGTGACATTGATGCGTCACATTTTTTTACTTAAATGAGTCCTTTCTACTTTTTTGTTCAGTCAGCCATTTCAAGGCAGAAGTCTATTATCCTTAGTGTTGACATTTTACAATTTCTGAGCTACCGGACACCTGCTGAAAGTCAACAAAGATCCCTTTCTAAACTAATCAAGCAAGTTTTTCTGTTTCAGCCCAGTTCTAATCCTCACGTAAAGAATCATGTTACAGAGTTAGAGAAATGCTCAATGTGATGTGGCCAAAAAAAGAGTAAAAAACTTTTGCAGTCTGCAGGGCCATGTTTAAATATTTACTATAGGAGGAGCTGCTTGAGTGACTCTGTTAGTTCCACATTCCTCAAACAGCATTTGAGGGGGGAGAAATACTACTATATGAGTCCATAGGCATAATTTACAGGGGGGATGGGGGAGTTACAACCCCCCCAATAATCAAAACTGGGCAGTGCAACCCACCTCCCTAAAACCTATTATATTTCCTTTACATAAATAAAGACCATGTGGACTATAACTTGATGCGGAAAAGGTACAAATTGTTGCAGAAAAATGAATGAAGTGTTGCTTCATTCATTGCTCAAAAGTTGAACCCAAAGTTACGCTCTTGTATGAGTCAAAACCCACGAAACACTTTGACCAGACTAAACAGAATAAAGTCAAAATGTTACACATTTATTAGCAGAATTTTCTGTAAATATTTCCCATGACGATCTTAAATCTGTTTCAAAGCTTTCATCACTCTGCTATAGGACTAAAAGTATGGAGGGGAAATACCAATGTATCTATTTACATGTTTTAGTGGCCCAAAGATAGCAGAATTTAAGGGGAGAATTTTGAGATTTTGGGCTATTTTGCTTTCATAGGATGTCTTCCTTCAGACTAGTGGAACGAGAACATCTAAAATATACATTTAGGGGGTTTATTTTACTACTTTGTCTATTTGTGTCTGTAGATTTCTCTTATAAATTCACAGAAGTTAGCATTAGATAATGCCTAATGCCTTACATTTACATATTGAAATATCAGAATCTCAGAAAACATGTAATACAAAAACAATTGTCTTCAAAGTGCTGTAGGTAGGATTGCGAAGATCTGAGACTTAGCCAAAAAATTTGAACATCGACAACTTCTCAGTCCCTCCACCCTTTCCGCTAAAGCCCAAAACTACAAGGGAGACTGAATGCTTGTGCATGAGCAGTGATTGACACGCAGTTAGACACCCCCCCTAGCCCTGATTGGTGCATCTGAACAGTTAGACACCCCCCCCCCCCTGGCCCTGATTGGTGCATCTGAACAGGGAGCGGTGGATTTTTGCAAAATCGCACTACAGGCTGTATGTGGTGCCAGAGAAAATTGGGTTTTATGTCTGTTGACAGTATTTTCTGATTTATGGAGTGATAAAAAGAGATATCCATAATTCCCTTGACTGTAAAAACATTTGACTGTAAAGCCGCCTACACATGATTTCCTACGGGGAGAGCGGTGGCGCCCAACTATGCGCTGCGCTACCCTGGCGTCGCACACCGCTCGGATTTGCAGCTTTGCGCTGTGCTCAAAGTTCAAATTATTTAAACTTTGACCTAGTTACCACTGACCTTTCGAAAGCGCAACCAATGAGATAACAGCATGTCATTACCTAGCAACGGGAAATAGCTTCCTTGCCACCCTTGAGGACAAATACCTGTGCTGTGCTTTGCTCTGCGCCCTACCTACCAGTGCGCAGAGAGCAAATTGCGTATCTTGTGTAGGTTTTAATATGGGAATAAAATGAAAGAATTTTGAATCTGGCTTTATCCAATATTCACATTTCTGTTCAGAACATTTATGCAAATGAGCGCCTATTTAACAAGATTGTGCCTCATTTGCTAATTTAAACATGTGATTTCAGAAAACTTGTGATACAAACAATAATTGTCTTAATGTAAGTAATTAACGTGGGAAGTTTCATGCTGATATCTGTTAGTTAAAACCTTTACCCTACAGTGTTTACCTGTAGAAAATCATGGAATCAGCCAATAAAATATCCACTAAATGTTTTTAATTGTTGAATATCAACACCCTCCACTTCCCTAAAAAAGAAAACCAATTCACAGACATGACCTCAGTGTCCTCACTGGTAGCTGAACCATTGGAAAAATTCACAATCATTTCACATCTGAATGAAAACATTTCACATGCAAAATGTCCACAAACCAACACGTCTGTATGCATGTGAATATAGATGAAATGTCTGAAAACCATGAGTCTGAATCTTGTGATCTGATCACATGCAGTCACATGATGCAGTCACATGAACTTTCTTTGTGCTAGTGTCTTTACTAGTATTAATGTTCTACAGCTCTGGTCTTAGTCTATATGGTTATGAGGCATTGTTATCAGCTCGTGTGTCTTGAATGTAACCCTGCTCTCCTCACATGTGGATTGAAGGTTGGAGGACACGATGCATTAAGGAGGCAATGATTGGTGAAAAAGCAGAGGAGGCAGAAGAGAGTAGCGTCTTTGCCTCGGAGGTCATTTTTATTTAAGATATAAAATGTCAGTAACGTTCAAGTATTAAAGTCTTATTTTATCATGACAGTTATTCATTCTTTTAAGCAGCTAAATCATTCTGAACGGCATTTTAAAAAGGCACCAAGAAACATGACAAACCTTTCAGATTACAGAGGGATCGAAGGAGACTGTCCTACCCCCCAAAAAAACGGCCACAGAAGTCGTTTGTTTAAGCAGCAATTACGACACTTTTTTTTGCGTTTATAGTTGCGGCACCCTCTAGTGGCCGTAGTAATTTACGACCGGAGCAAAGTATAGGAGCGCCAAGTTCCTTGTAAGGAGGGATGAATGGGTCAAACAAACACAGGACTTTCACCCATTTGAAAATAAAGTAAAACCCTCTGAGGTCTAAGGGCATTTGATTATATCTTCTTAAATTTACCTTAAGGATGTTAGCATATAAAATGTTAAGAACAAACTCAGCTTTCCGTAAAGTGACGCCCACATTTCTTCTAGAGCGACGTGTAAAGAGATAATTTGGCACTAAAGCTGAAGCGTTGATGTTGGCTTTTTGAAATTCCTCAAATCTCTTTTGAAAAAAAACCTTAATTTATGATGTGCTTGAAATCAGTTTACCAAAGTTTTAGGGTTATATATGATTCAAATAGTAAATAAACATCTGAAATGTAACATCGCTTTTTGAGCAGGAGTTTTGTCAGACACCGTTTTGGACGCGCTGGTGCGTCCTTCGTCCTCAGAGGGTTAACTTTACGGAACAAACTTTGCTACGTAACGTCACGTTCTGCGTCACACGCTTAACCGGAAGTTAAGTAACGTCTGATTTTAAACCCAAACCACAATCTTTTCCTAAACTTAACCGAGTAGTTTTTGTGCCTAAACATAACCAAACTGTGCAGTTTCACAATGCTACGTTCTCTGGTTTAGATATGAGGACAGAAAACGCTCCTGTGGGTCGTACTAGAGGGGAGGAATAAACAACCGATATCGTCGTATATGGTTTGGAGGACTTGTTGAAACAAAGAGGTATAAGGAAAGTTTGATCTCTTTTGCCCCCAAACATAAATCTAATCATATAAGGCAAGATACAAATATAGAAAAATCATCTTTACAAATAGAAAAATCTGCTTTAAAATCCTATCTTACTGATGAAATCTCAAATTCCTACCAATAAGCACCGGCTGTCCTACTTTATATTTATACTACCGAGGAGAATCAGTCATATCAGCAGCACAACATCTTCAGGTACATGTACGCATTTTTACGTCCACACGTCTTTATAACAATCAATGCATAAATTAGTGCAAACAACGAAAAACATAAAAACAAAAAAGTCTGTCTCATTCTCGAAGTTCCAGCTTTCCGTCTCTAACTCTCCATCTCCAGCGCTGACATCTGTCCGGAGCGGGAACACAGCGCAGCCACAGACAAGACTCTTCAATCTCTTGTTCAAAGGACACCGTCTTCCTGTCCAGAGTCTCCAGAGTGAAGGCTTTCCCTGAGATCTGTTAATGACACATGAGATCATTCATGTGGACTTTGGTTGACTGAAATGTGTCTATAGCATCAGGTATTGAATAGGGTCAGATTCATAATGTTGTTTGCTTGTTTTTTGGTCAGATAGCTCCAGATTTTAATCCAAATTCTCATTTTTAGATTATTTTATATACAGTTATTGTAGCTGCATGTGTTTTGCCAACATTTAACATTTAAGAACTTTGGCTTCTTTTTAGTTTTGTAGAAAAACATGTTTATATTTCACAAAGTCATTATATCGGTACCAGAACTCAAAATTAAGAAAACTAAATTCGCTCAAACACTGTCCTAAAGTTTGTGCAATTTTGAAGTATTTCCATTTCATGCATCTTTATACTTGTAGTCCACTAAATTTCAGCGGGAAATACCTTTAACTCCACTTAATTTATTTGACTGCTGTAGTAACTTGTTACTTATTGTAAACAGTACAATACATATGATCAACCTTTAAAATATGATGCATTGGTTGCAGATGCAGAAATCCCCTTCTTATCAAGTCAAGTCACTTTTATTTATAAAGCCCAATGTCGCAAATCACATATCTGCCTCAGAGGATTTTACAATCTGTACAGCATACAACACCCTCTGTCCTTAGACCCTCAAGTCATTTAAGTCTATAATTAAGTCCCTTATTTTTTCAAAACTTCAGCAAATCTCCCCGTGAAGTGAAAATACTGTAGCTTTTCAGTGCAAATCATTTGAATTGTTTGAAATGTTTTCTGAAATCAAGTTTAATTTCTCTTTAATCTAGTGCAGGGACATGCCTCATACTTTCTGTTTCAATTTTATTTATTCATCTGAGTTAAAAACAGGTTAAAATACTCTCAAAATAAGTAATTGGGACCCAATTATGACCAGAATTGTGTTTATAACATTGGGGCTTTTGCACTGTTAAAGATTGAACTTAAAGTAGTTAAAATTAGCCGCACATTGGCGCCCGGATTGCTCAGTTGGTAGAACAGGCGCCCATATATAGAGGTTTACTCCTCGACGCAGCGGGCCAGGGTTCGACTCCGACCTGCGACCCTTTGCTGCATGTCATTCCCCCCCTCCCTCTCCCCTTTCATGTCTTCAGCTGTCCTGTCAAAAACAAAGGCCGAAAATGCCCAATAAATCATCTTAAAAATAAATAAATAATAAGACCTGCAGAGGTGGGCTTTTATGTCAGGATCTGGGAGGCTTACCACCCCAGCCTTACAGTTTCCTTGGGAAAAAAAAACAGCTAGATACCTGAAAACCATCCCAAACAATCAACCATCTCACCTGATCACTAATTCCTATCGCAACGTGTCCCACTTTGACCTGCCGACGTTCACGTATCCTCAGACACTCGCCCTGGACGTTCTCAATCCAGATGTCAACACCTGGAGCGTCAGAGCAGTGAATTACCATCAAAAACAGAAGTCGGCCAGGGTATAAAGTGATACAGCCCTGCCATCTTACCTTCAAAGCAGTACAAGGAGGGCTGATTGGCCGAGGCCAACCACTCCAAGTGTCCGTCTGTCTGACTGTTGCAGGAGGAAAAGACTCCAGAGCTCAGATCGTCAGACGAGTGATCAGAGTCCTTAAAGGGGGAGAAAGTTTTTTTTTTTTTTTTTAGGGTTTGGATTTCTTCTTTCCATGTACAGTACACATACACCTGCATCTATCAACACACACCTTCTCTGAGGCATCCATCTGCGATGTGTCCGAGCAGCTAAAACAGGACGGAGGGTCGTCTCGAGGTTCAGGGGACGGGGTCGGGATGGTTGTGCCGATAGCTACATCTAATGAGAGAAAACATATCAGCAGTTTCTGTTAACAACACACTTTCCTTCCCATTAATGACAGTCATTGTTTTCTTTCATGTTTAAGTGCATTTACTACAAATCCGGTATAGGCTACTTTCCAAATCAATCCATTGACCACTTGATTCAATTTGCTAGTATTAGACGTATCCATAAATGCCTAAATAACCAGGCTCCTCAGGTGCTCGTCTTGGGGGAATCTGGCTCGGTAATGCAGGGTGCGTCTTTGCAAGGAGCTTCTTTGGACAGATAACCTATTCTGTTTGAGGGATCAATATGTACTGCTGAACTTGTTCCCCACATCACACCACAAAAAAAGTAAACTTGAATGAGTTTTACAAAAAAACAGTATGATATGACTAAGTGTACCCAGTCAACAAACCGTTAAAGAAGAGTGTATTTCAGTTGCTGAGCTGTCCTCATCATGACGCTTCAAGTTTTTCTGACTCACCGTCTCGGAGGTATTCCAGCTCTGGCTCTGATCCCCATGAATTGTCATTTGTCTGTTGGCCTTTTTGCAGCAAAGGGAAAATGCCTCGAAGAGCACGGAGATACTCTGTAGACATGGACGAGTCCCACTTTTCATCCTCGCCTTCCTCCTCCTCTTCATCTCCTTCCTCTTCCCAATCCCCCTCATAGTCCCTGTCATTTTTCAGCCCCTTTTCCTGAACGTGTTCCTCCTCTGCCATGTAGATATCGACCTCTGAATCAGAACCGGTGTCCCAGTCATCTGCAGTGTAATCATCCTGCAGTGATTTTGGCCGAGACTCCCATTCCCTAGTTAAGGAATCTGTCTCCACTTCAGAGGCTTGGTCTGAGTCCCCATCTTTCCAGTCATTGCTGTCCTCTTCCACTGCTGTAGTCCTCCAGGGGCTCACCCAGTACATCGTGGCTGATGGTTTAGTTGGGATGATTCCAGTTGACAAAGAGCAAGGGGTATCTTCATTCTGGCTCTTGTCATAATGCAGCTTCTCACAGGCACTTTTGATGGACCAGGGACTCAAACCTCCAACTGTGGAGCAAATTTAGAGTCCTTAGTGATGCAGATAATGTAACAACAACAGAATGGTACTTGAGATTGAAGGTTTTTGATTGACACACTGTTTCCTCCCTTAAAAACAGACAATCACGTATCTTCTAAGAAAACAATTTGGAGTGCCTCAAGGCTCAATCCTGGGTCCCTTTTTGTTTCCCCTATACTTGCTTTTTTTTTTTTTTACTTTATACCTGCAAAGAGATCACTGAACTGTCCATATAAACCTTAACGTAACCTTCACTATGTCTGTGTCCTCTTTAGTTAATTCAGCTTACTTTTATTTGGTCTATTTTATTTAGTCATTTGACAAAGTGTATTAAGCCTGCATTCCTGTTTTCTGTATTCATTGCCCTGTTGTGGTTTCCTGTTCTGCTTTTGTGTTGTTAAGTCCTTTGTAATTTTTAGTTTTTAATGTAAAACATTTCATAACTTTGTTCTAGTATTGCTTGATATTTTAATTTTTTATGTTGTAAAGTACGTCATCTTTGTTTAGAAGTGAGCTCTATCAATAAATAAAGAATACATAATCTTTACATTATAAGATGATTGTTAAACATGTATCACATCAACCTGCTCTGAGGGCCTTGGTGGTTTTCCTCCGGAGCTCCTTTGCCGATGCTCGTATGTCCGGGTTTTTCTGGAGTCCGGCCCTGAACACTTTGGCCGTGAAGTTGTTGCAGTTGGACGGTACCTCCCATAGAGGAGGAGGCTCGTTGACAATCTGACGAACACATCACAGGAAATGTGAGAAAACCTCAATGCAGTTCTTTCCACTTCAGGGTGAAAACATCATACTTTCTAATAAAGATAAAGAGGACTCTCACCTGGAGACACAGTGGGTGAGAGTAGTAGCGTATCCATGGGTGGCATCCGTTGAGCATGTGCAGTAGCATGCAGCAGCTGCTCCACACGTCCACCTTGGCACTCAGTTGATCCCCTCCTGCCACCTCGGGGGCCATGTGGGTCTCTGTGCCGGGGAAGGCAGCTCCTATATCGAAACAAACAGTGAATTCATTTTAAACCAGACCCTACATGTGAAAGGTGCAGGCAGGCTCCATCTTCTCTGCTTCACATGTTCTGGCTCTGTCCAAGTTTGTTTGGTTTCTGGAAATCAATCTTTAATGGTTAGTCAGTGGCACAGGGCTCTGTCATTAACCCTTACCACTTGTTGCCTTGATAATGGTACTCTTGTGGTTTATATACATGTTGACATGGCTAATTATCATGGACTTGCTAAAGAACCAGATAACACAAAACCCACCAGTCAGAATGACCATTAGGCAAAAATCCAGGGAGCAAATATAAAAACGTTTCAAGGGTTAATGACTTTTTAAATCACAACTGCTTATTTCTCCCTGTAAAAAAAGTTGAATTGTAGATACATTTGATGAATGGTAAATTTATAAAAAGGTTTAATTAACTCTTTGCCCTCTTTTAAGATAAGATACAACTTTATTTATCCAGAGGGAAATTGCTGATCTATTTAAAGTTAATTTGTGCAACCAAATCCAATAATGTGATCAATATCAAGTGAATAATTGTGTTTAAATGTAAATTTTGTCACACTTTTTTGCTGACTTTTTAGACTTTACTCACCCCTGAATGCTTTGGTGCTCCATCCGTTGTCATCTAAAGTCTCTGAGAGACCAAAGTCACAGAGGAATGTGTCTCTGCAGTCTGCAGACAGCAGCACATTGTCAACTGGAATAAAATCAACACAGAGGATTCAGCGGGACAGCTTGTTTTCATTTGGTGCTCATTATGAAACAGTTGAGTGAGAAATCAGAAGGCTGTCGGAGCCTGTCAGAGTGATGGGTTCACAGGGGGCCAAAGCTGTCTGGAGGTAGCACAAGTTAACATTTTTCTTTTTTTTAAAGCACTTTTTCCACCCGGTCATGACGATTTGATATGATGAGACTGGTTAACTTGATGTTTGTTGCCTGAGTGAACACTGAGGGGAAACAGAGGGAGACGATTTGAGCGAGCCCCTTCCTCTTCAATCCTCTCAGTGGGGATTACTGAGGATTTAGGGGTGAGGTGTCAGTTTAGGATTAGGTACCAACACTGGGGATACGATTTGACAGTAGAAACAGCAGCTAGAGGCTTTACTGGACTCCCTCCTTCCCTCCCTGTAAGTACTGCTGATAATATCAAAATCCAATCTACTTGCAGGGCCTCACAAAAAAACTAAACAAGCTGAATCTAAATGTACACATATCAACAACATAAAGAGCCCTGTCCAGAGACTGCAAGTACACAGCAGAGCTACTATAGTAAACGAAAACGAAAATCAGCAGTGAAAAATATTTTAGTACTTGGTACTACAAGTTACTAAATTACTAGTTCCGCTTTGTACAACATGTTGTTGTGATCGCTCGCTGGCTCTGGTGTGGACCCAAAAAGTTTGTCTGCACCGCGGTACAGACTGTACAAATATTGCCATCCTCCACAGTAAAGGAAGATAAACGTTACACTCTTGTCCCGAGTAATCCTTCCTCCTGCTTTTAACTCATTTGGCAATGGGTTGAATGGAACGGTCGTTCATTAATATAAAAAAAGTAGCACACTATAGCTTTAAGAAAAACTATTACTAAGGTTAAAAACTATTAAAAAAATAATAATAAAAATGAATGTTAATCATTTCAGCTATAATATAATTACTGGGAAAAAAGGAGACAGCATGAATTTCCCTCAACATTGAACCACACAAATTGACCGGACTTGACATGAGATGGTGCTGTGCCCAACTAAAGCTGTGAAATAAACATAGTGGAGATATTTGCCTCTGAAATGTAGTAGAGTACAAGTATTATTTATTATTATTATTATTATTATTATTATAATATATATATATATATATATATATATATATATATATATATATAAAATGACCCCGAATAGTCAACGATTCAATCTTTGGAGCCTGATTCGAATCGTCGCAGTGTCTGAAAAATGTGGTTATGAAAAAAAGGATAATTTCCTTCAGCCTATATAGGGGTGCTGAATGTCTGATTTTACATAGAATTGCATGGTTTTGCCCAACAAATGATGATTCACAGCCTATTTTGATATTAATATCCACCTATTAATAAAACTGTTAGTAACAATTAGAAGTAAAAGTAGTAATGTGGTCAAAAATCAGAAGCGTTTCTGGCACTGAAATAGCATAAAATGAAAATACTCAAGTACAAGTAGCTTGAAAAAAATTGTACTTGAGAATGTAGGATCTGGTGCTCAAAACAAGTACTAAAAATACAACATACCTTTGACATCCAGGTGAAGGACCTTTCTGTGGTGCAGGTGCTCTAGTGCCCCCAGTGACTGATGGAGGTAGTGCAGGGCCAAATCCTCGGGGAGCGAGTGCATCTCTTTTACAAGCTGGGCCAAACATGCTGAAAGGTACAAAATGTAACATTTCTGCTTTAAAATGTCTGAAAACAACAAAAAAAGTTGCACGTCAGTGGCGTAATATAACCTTTGACCGCTCTAGTTACTCTAACTTCCGTCAAAACACGGTAGTCTCATGCCAGACCTTCCTCCACAGCGCTGCGGAGGAGGGTCTGGCGAGTCCACACAGCATTCCGGGATGGGAGAAAAACGTGCTCTGGTTTATTGGCATTTCTTTAAACCAATCACAATCGTCTTGGGCGGTGCTAAGCGCCGGACGGAGCCACGGTGCCAAAGTAGTTTTAGTTGTGCAACAGAAAACTCCGATTGGACAGATAGTCTAGCTAGCTGTCTGGATTTACCCTGCAGAGATCTGAGGAGCAGTTAACCATAGTCCTCAGATATTCCAACACAAAGAAAGAGGAAGGGGACCCACGTCTGAAAAGAGTGACATTCGGGGGAATTTACGACAGAACGAGAGCAATCCCGGAAGTGGAACGTCGTGGATATGGACTAAAACACGGGAATCCAGATGATACGATGAGAGTAATTTTAAATCAAACTGCTTTTTTTCCTGCCACACCGCACCATTTTGTCATTTGATTACATGCAACACAGTAATACAGCAGAGACCTTATTTATTGATACATTTCAATATCAATCGTAACCTTCACTGTTATTGAGTCTGAAGCATCTCTTTTACAAGCTGGGCCAAACATGCTGAAGAGATTTTGGACAAATCTTTATTTTCACAGTGCAATTTACTGGCTATAAGTGGGTAATTATAATGCATAAAGAGTAGAGTATTTGTGTTTTGTATTATTGAGACTGAAGCAGTTTTACCTGGCTTCAGGTCCATGAAAAGCACAATGTTGAGGCCCTCCCTCACAGCCCCAAAGAGCTCCACAACACGAGGAGAGTTGAGAGCGCTCCACGTGCTCACCTCCTCGCTGCTGAAGTGACTCAGTGGGATCTGAGATCAGTGGAAACAAAATGTGTTGAATAACACTTCAATCTCTTTTAACTCAATCATCGTGTTTCAATGTTGATGGAGCAGGAGACTTTGGGTGGTGCATATCTGGCTCTTTATGTTTCTAAATGACTCACTCTTTCTTTCTTGGCTTACCCTCTTGGCAGCACATTGGAATCCAGTCCTTTTATCCCGGACACAGAAGACATCACCATACGAGCCGTTCTGGATGTTGTGAAGGATGCAGTACTCCTCTCCCTCCCTGTACTGAGAACTGCTGGGCTGAAGTTGCTGAAGGATGATACAAGTAATAGAAATATTATAAATTTGAATGCTGAAGGCATTGCTACGTTCTGCTATGTATTTATTATTATTTTTCTGTACCCTTTTTTTGCACATTAACTCCTTCCACATTTTTCAACATAGAAACTTCATTCAATCATCAAAACGTTCAGCACAATTAGGACGTTCTTTCTTCTATACAACATTTGCATAACTTTCTCTCCGAAATATTCAACGTTTTCGGGGAAGTTTTCCCCATTCAAGTAAATGGAGGGAATTTTCTAATTTGACACAAATTCACTTCAAAATGTTTCACCTATTCCATACATTCAGTGTAACGTCAGCCGTTCAACATACAGCATTCACACTGCAATCTCTTCAAAAATTGCATTCTCTAGTTAAATAATTATTTCTATGATTAAAGTACACGTTGACAGTGTAAGTCGGGGCTGAGAAGTTAAAGGGTAAATCAACACAATCAGAAAGCCTGTTGCACTGTGGCCACACCCCAATCAGTGATGTCACAGCAGGTGTTTGCTGTCTGTAGTCAGAGGAAATCACACTTTCTTTACTCAAGTCACTCAGTTTGTTAAACAACAAAAAAAAGCATTACGCTTTGGGAAAATATAAAGCTTTTTTCCCCCCGAAACCTCTGACGGAATATGTTTTTTTTTGTGTATACATGTACTCATTTTTTAATATGTAACTTATGTTTTTTGTATAAATATTTTTTTTATTTATATGTGCTTATGTCGTTTACCTGCATCTTTGTATATTGCTTTTTTTTTTTTTAACTAAAAACAATCAAAGGAAAACATTAGGTTCAATGCTGAGGTGCTTGTATTATAGCTGATCTAATCAAAATGTGATATGAACAAAATATCACCAACTCTGTTTGTAGTATTTATGGACAGGATATCGAGGCGTAGTCGGGGTGGTGAGGGGTTGCAGTTCGTGGGCTGGGGATCTCATCGCTGCTTTTTTGCAGATGATGTGGTCCTGATGGCATCATCGGCTCTGTGACCTTCAGCACTCACTGGATCGGCTCGCAGCCGAGTGTGAAGCAGCTGATGAGGATCAGCACCTCTAAATCGGAGGCCATGGTTCTCAGCAGGAAACCGATGGAGTGCCTTCTCCAGGTAGGGAATGAGTCCTCACCCCAAGTGAAGGAGTTCAAGTACCTTGGGGTCTTGTTCACGAGTGAGGGGACAATGGAGCGGAGATTGGTCGGAGAATCGGCACAGCAGGTGCGTGTATTACATTCAATTTATCGCACCGTTAGACGAAAAGAGAGCTGAGCCAGAAGGCAAAGCTCTCAATCTACCGGTCAGTTTTTGTTCCTACTCTCACCTATGGTCATGAAGGCTGGGTCATGACCGAAAGAACAAGATCCAGGGTACAAGCGGCCGAAATGGGTTTCCTCAGGAGGGTAGCTGGCGTCTCCCTTAGAGATAGGGTGAGAAGCTCAGTTATCCGTGAGGAGCTCGGAGTAGAGCCGCTGCTCCTTTGCGCCGAAAGGAGCCAGTTGAGGTGGTTCGGGCATCTGGTAAGGATGCCCCTGGGCGCTCCCTAGGAGGTGTTCCAGGCACGTCCCAGCTGGGAGGAGGCCTCGGGGAGACCCAGGACTAGGTGGAGGGATTATATCTCTAACCTGGCCTGGGAACGCCGGGATCCCCCCAGTCGGAGCTGGTTAATGTGGCCCGGAAAGGGAAGTTTGGGGTCCCTGCTGGAGCTAAGCTACCCTCGGATAAGCGGATGAAGATGGATGGATGGATCAGATGACGATGTGTAATGTGAGAGAGGTTATTCATAGTGACAAATAGATGTAGACAATAATTACTTGAGTCTGCAGTTTCTCCTAAAACTATGAAGCATTTCAGCATTTTTTAGCTCTTTCTTTTAGTTACACAGACAAAAGCTTCACTGTTTTGGTTCACTCTCACTGTTCTTATCAGCTCTGTTTCCAGCAGCAGCATGCAGATGTTTTTAGCCAAAATAAAAAGGTGATGAAGACACTGTACATAACCAGCTCAGCAGCAAACAGCAGACAGACACAGTTAGAGACTAGCTGGTGAACATAGTGGAGTGTTTAGCAGTTTAAGAGATGGATATCTTTCTCAGGAGTTGATGGCTACCTTATGGCGCTTTTCCATTACATGGTACCTGCTCGACTCGCCTCTACTCGCCTTTTTTGGTTTTCCATTATGAAAAATTTTCCCTGGTACCTGCCAACAGGTACTTTTATTAGTACCACCTCCATCGAGGTTCCAAACGAGCTGAGGTGATACCAAAAGGTGACGTGAAAACCTGCAGACTACTGACTGGTCAGAGAGAATCGTCACTAATCATCATTGCTAGCGACAGACGGCGGTGTCCTGAACAAACCCGCCATTTTTAAATAGTTTAGCCAGCGGTGTTTTTTTTTTTGCTGCCTCCAGCTTCTTTTGAAACTAAATTTGTCTTCTGGCTGTGGCGACAGACACATGTCGAGAATCAAAAACTACACACCTTCAACGTTCTGTTTGTGTGTTGCGTTAGGTCATGGCAGTTTCCTGCGGCGTTGCTATGACGACCAGCCACGCTTGCCTCGCACATCATGAGGCGGTGCTAAATCTGCAATGGAAAATGGAGGACGGGGCACCGTGGCCAAGTTGAGGCGAGCCGAGCAGAGCCGAGCTGGTACTAGCAGTGGGTATGCGCCAATAGTCTATATCCTCGACGTTCCACTTCCAGGATTTTCCAAAAATTCAGCCGGATGTCACTCTTTTCGGCCGGATGTCCGTCACCTTCCTCTCTCTTTGTGTCGTAATTCTAACCTCCGGTGGATTTCTGAGGACTATGGTTAACTGCTCCTCAGATCTCTGCAGGGTAAATCCAGACAGCTAGCTAGACTATCTGTCCAATCTGAGTTTTCTCTCGCACGACTAAAACAACCTTTGAACGTATATATGTTCCACCAAAACAAGTTCCTTCCAGAGGCTATTTTGCAGAGGCACCGTGGCTCCGTACGGAGCTTAGCACCACCCAAGATGATTGTGATTGGTTTAAAGTAGGGCTGTCAGCATTAACGTGTTAATCGCGATGCAATTAAGGGCCGAGCATAACACGTAACTTTTTTTTTAATCGCATGCCGCCATTGATTAATTTATTTAACACTTCACTGGGCTTTGCGTCGTGCCTAACAGGCTACTATTTTGACCCTTTGCCGCACCATTACTTATCATCAAGCTGCCATATTTCCTTGTAACACATCCTGCTGCTGCAGGCTGCAGGCATGATGGAGAAAGACACTTAAAGAAAATGCCAATAAACCAGAGCACGATTTTCTCCCATCCCAGAATGCTGTGTGGACTAGCCAGACCTTCCTCCACAACGCTGTGGAAGAAAGCAATGCGAGACTAATGGAGACCAAACACAGAGCTAAAAGAGAAAGAATACCAAATTAAATGTGACAGTTGGAATACAACTCCACATGCAACCCTGTCTCCTAGAAAATACGTTTATATAATGTTTTCCCAATTACATTGTGCTGATAAACGTGATCGCTGGCTGGATTATGTTCACGGTTAACGATTTTTTGAGTGAATGAAGCGCTACATTTATTTATCGACCGTTTAGTAACAGTGAGGTGTTCGGGATGGATGGTGGGCGCACAAGGTGCAGCAAGACCAGGATTAGATTAGGGAAACATGGGGGTTTTGGTGACAGTGCTTCATGTTTCCCTAAGCTCAACTAGGTGCCGTGAGTGCCTAAACAGAACCAGAAATATGTTTAATAACGCTGTAGTCACTGTGAATTGTTGATATTTATGATTTGGTCGACAAATCAATTAGTTGATTCAACGACAGATCTGTAAAAACACGCTTCCCCACAAAGAATCATGCAAAAGCACCACTTTAAAGCTATAGTGCCTAGTTTCTGTTGCCCCACTCTAAAGCTTTAAGTCTTGTGTTCATCAGAGATGTGCTCAGAAGTTTCTTGGAAAACATGAAAAAGTATAAAAAATGACAAATCGACTAAAGAATTCTTAGACGACTAAGACCAAAACGATTAGTTGACTTGTTGTGAAGGTAATTTCTAGGAGACAGGGCTGCCACATGGATGCTTATGTTGCTCTGTGTCTACTGGATGTGTTAATATGGATAAAAATGCATTGTTGAAACCTTTGAACTCATCATGAGCAGTGTTTGCTGTTCGTAGCTCATAATGGGATTCATTTTCATATCAGACAGTGTAAATAAAGTGGATGTAAATGTCTTACATTATGAAATATGAGTCCTTCATTGACAGATGTTGTGATCTTCCAGTCGTTCAGAGTCCGTTTGATCAAATCTCTAAAGAAAGGTGAAACAAAGAGCTTTGGCAGCTGTGTCACTCTGCCTCTTAGGCCGTCCAAAACTGTGTCAATATCACTCATGTCTTCGAAACTAAAGGCACACTGGAATGTATTCACAGTGCTTGTGTTGTTTGAATTTCCCAGCAGGCTTTGAACACACCCTGTAGAGTCAAAATCCCACTCAGTATGACAGGTGGACGTAAAACCAGACACCTGCATCAGGTCAAAGGTTAAATTTGACATTCTGTCTTCAACTCCAAAACGTTCTGGTGTTTGTGTGTCGTCCTCTGTGGCGCAGGACGAGTCCGACTCGCTTTCGTGAGTGTAAATAGACTCAGAGTCCTGCTCCAGGCCGCAATCAGAGTCCGAGCCTCCTCCGGGGTCAGAGCTGGAGGTGTCGTCCGTATCTACTGGCAGTAATCCTCTTATACACACATCTGCACAGCCTTCGTACACGCTGGAGTCTCCCAGACAGCGGTCAGTAAACTGAGGAGGAGGCGGTATGATCTCAGCGGATGATGACGACGTCGTCTCTCTGCCTGCAGACTTCAGCCAATCAATCTCCTGCACCCACAGGCCCCGGATGATCGGAGGTTCTTCCCCGTCCTCCTGGATCTGTCGTCTGGTTTTCCTGCGTTGTTTCCTCTGGAGGTGGTGGAGCGGGAGTTTAGCGGCCACAGCAAAGTCCTCGTCCTCCGTGTCACTCAGGAGGGAAGTTTCCATGCTGAGAGACCTGCAAAGTAGAAGATATACGTCATGATCAGCGTACTAACTAAAGCTCTGCAGGTGTAAGGATCAATACCTAACCCTTACTGAAATTTGTTGTGCTCTCACAGCTGTAGTGTTTCTTTTGAGACATACTGATGGTGATGTGGATTGTACGTGGTGAGGTACCTTTGCTTTTTGAGCAGTTTAGATCTTGAGTAAGGGCACTGTGTGTTGGTAGGGCTGAACTCCTGAAAGTCTTCTCCTGGGACAGACAAATGTTTAGCTGTGATGTTATAGAAACTGCTGTTCAAAAACAATAAGACATTCAGCCAAATACTACAAAGAGGGGTGAAGAGAAAGAATGCTCTTTAAAGCAAAAGTGCGACATTTTGGGAAATACACTTATTACAAGTAGGTAATTTGTACATTTTTTGTCTTGCATTGCCAGACCTTCCTCCACAGCGCTGCGGAGGAAGGTCTGGCTACTCCACACAGCATTCTGGGATAGGAGAAAAATGTGCTCTGGTTTATTGGCATTTCTTTAAAGTAGGGCTGTCAAACGATTCATTTTTTTTAAAATCGCGATTCATCGCATGTTTTATCACATGATTAAAATTATATTATTTTGCATTTCAGAAGTGTTTTTAAGTACATATTCACAATGGAAAGTAATTCTTACCAGTGGATCTTGATTGGGAATCAAATGAATGCAAAGAAAGTGACTTTATGAACTTGACTTTAAGAAGAAAAATGTGTGAATCTAGACACACTGAATCTAGAGTCAATATAGTGTGCAGTAACTCCTAAATAATGTTGATTACTCACTGACGTCCAGTGATCACCTTGCATCACTTTGCAGTTCCAGTTTAGCTGCTTTCTCCGTGTCGTACAGGCTGTGTATGCGTGAAACTGCTGTCTCCCTCAACGGCAACGAGACAGGTCAGAACATGCCAACCGTAGTACTTCTTTAAGACCCGAGTCTTCTACGATGCTAACAGGTCTGCAGTTAGTTGCCGCCCATTTTGCAAGAGCGGTAGTAATTTTTTTGGATTTGGTTTCATCCACAGGTCGGCAAGTAGCACTCTCCAAAATAGTGCTTTGCCTGAGTGGGTAGCATCAACCTGAGTCACATTAACTGTACTACTATGCTTAGCTCGTAGGTGGTAGCTCAAGCTTGACGTGCTTCGGTGATATTTTAATGCGGCTTTACACAATGTGCATATGGCTTTCGACCCGTCCGGGAGTTTTGGAAAATAAAAAAGCGCCATTCAGGATTTCATTGCTGCTGTCTTTCTCCATCATGCCTGCAGCCTGCAGCAGCAGGATGTGTTACAAGGAAATATGGCAGCTTGATGATAAGTAATGGTGCGGCAAAGGGTCAAAATAGTAGCCTGTTAGGCACGACGCAAAGCCCAGTGAAGTGTTAAATAAATTAATCAATGGCGGCATGCGATTAAAAAAAAGTTACGCGTTATGCTCGGCCCTTAATTGCATCGCGATTAACACGTTAATGCTGACAGCCCTACTTTAAACCAATCACAATCGTCTTGGGTGGTGCTAAGCACCATGCAGAGCCACGGTGCCGCTGCAAAATACCCTCGGGAAGGAACTTGTTTTGGTGGAACATGTACGTTCAAAAGTTGTTTTAGTCGTGCAACAGAAAACTCAGATTGGACAGATAGTCTAGCTAGCTGTCTGGATTTACCCTGCAGAGATCTGAGGAGCAGTTAACCATAGTCCTCACAAATCCACCAGAGGTTAGAACGCCAACACAAAGGAAGAGGAAGGCAGCTGAACAATCGTCAGCGATGTAGACTAGTTAATTTTTAACAGGGTGGGACGGAGAGTTTACAAATCTGTCTGCTACTTCAGCACCACAGACAGTGTCATGGATTTATGACGAAACGGAAATGACGAGCGGGATGAGCCTGAGTAACGCCTCCCAAAATCTGACGAAAATCTTTTAAACTGACCTTTGGCGATCTGAAATGAAGACAGATTCAGCAACTATTTCTTGTTTAAAATGTTTTCAGAAACACGTTTCGGTGAACTTTCTTCGTAAAATATGAGATCGTATTCCGAACGAGCCGACATTATCAAATCTGGGAGCAGCCAGACCCACGTGACGCGTTCGTCCAATCAGCTGCCGGTTTTCATTTTTGGGGCGACAATACAGATTTGCGGCGCCTGCTGTTATGGAGACGTATTATGTCTCGCGCATGCGCAGACCGTACGCTCAAGTCGGCAGCGCTTCAGTGTGTTCCAAGGCACTTTTTGGACCAACTCAGGGAGGCAGTCAACTTTTCTGCTGACGGTCGGCCGTTGGGTTGGTGTGTCAGAGCCTTTAGGCTACTGATATTTCAGAGCCATGGTCGGGGCCGTAGATTCTAACTTGCACAAATCTCAGCAAGCCTGTCTCTGTCAAAAAGGTAACACCATCCACCTATACCAGCATGTTATAGCTCACTAATTAAAATGTTATATATTTTGTTTGTTTAAACTGTACAAGGAGGCAACGAGGTGAGACTTCTGGCTGAGAAATAGTCCGGCCAGAACGTCCCCGTTAAAATGGTCAAATGTTGTTTTTAAAAGTTGTGTTTTTGTGCAGATTAAACAAACGGCATATAACATGTCAATAATTGAGATTGAAAGGTGTTGGTAGGTGGATTTTGTTACCATTGGACGGAATCAGACTAGCGGTTTGTCTCTCTTTCCAGTCTTTATGCTAAACTAGGCTAGCCGCCCGAGGGGTATCAATCTTCTCATCCAACTTCAGAAACACCGGAAAGCAAATAAGCGTATTTTCCAAAAATGTTGAAGCACTCCTTTAACATACATCAGTGCTTTAAATGTTGTTTTACTAAACTGTCTTGCTTACAACCACATAAAAGCCCAAATTAGTATTTTAAATTGAAGCAGCAAAAGCTGACATATCCTGACTTTAAGCCTGGATGAATTACGATAAAAAACCCTGGATTATGTTCCATAATGCACCTCATGCCCACTTTCATCCACTTCTTTATCATCGTTTGATGTGGGAAAGTTTCAGTGCTCTCAAAGTAATCACACACTGCGCAATATGTTTTTCATCCAGGAGAAAAGATGTGCCAATCAAGTAGAGGTATTTACCCAAATCCCCTTAAAAATCCATCATGATTACACTTGTTCATTACAGATAGCACCAGTGAAAACTAAGCCTGTTTCCCCAATGATAATTTAGCCTCACAGCGAAAAGCCCCCGGCCTCTTTGTGGTCATTCCCATGCTTCATTCACTGATCCACGTACTCTCGGCCTGTGCGACGATGGAGACACAGGGATCCTCCTCCGTCACTTCCTTCCCCTCTGTGGCCACATGTTTGGCAGTGCCGAGCTGCATCACCCGACTCAGATGAGGGGCGATGGCTTGGACCAGCGAGTCCTTCTCCTCCTCACATCCTTGGCTGTTATTGTCCTCTTTGCCAAGAAACGAGAGTTCAGATCCTCCGGTCACAATGACAAATGGCGTGTTGGAGTTGAACATCCGGGGTATGGCCATTTCTCTGCTGCTGTGCATCTGCTGTAGGAACTGGAAAATAGGATGAACAAAACACGTCAGCATTTAGATGTTGCTTATTGGGAATCACTTAAAGTCCAGAGATGTTTAAACCCTCTGAAAATGGAAATCTCAGCCAAACACAGAAAGGTAACCTATAACAAAAAGACACTGTGAAGCATGAATTTGTTTCATCAACAATTTTACAAGCTCTACGAAGAATTAAGAGGCGGAAAAAGGGAGTCAGCAAGAAGTTTTCAGTGTTCAACTGAGGGTTAGACTACTTCATTAGCCAGTGTATATATATATATAATATATATAACAACAGTCATCACATCCATCTGATTTTATATTGCTCAAGGTAATGTCATTGTCGCACGTTCGATTCAACTTTCGTTTGTTATTCCATTTTGATCTAGGTCAGTTTTATAGTTGTACTTAGTACTTGTATTTTGCATTATTCTTTGCACCATACGTGGTTTGTTTGGATATTGCTGCTTTGACATGCAAATTTTCCTCTGGGGGATCAACAACCTCCCTATGTATGTATGTATGTATGTATGTATGTATGTATGTATGTATGTGACATTTTGACCATTAACGTCATAAGGCTCATCACCGTGGAACCATGAACGTCTGCACCAAATCTGTTGCCAATCCATTAAGTAGATGTTGAGATATTTCACTGGAGTTTAAGTGTACATTTTGACCAGTGGGTGGCGCTAGATAAAAAAGTCAGAGGATCACCAAAATCATTAGGGTTCATCCTCTGGAGACTGAATATCTGTATGAAATTGAATGACAATTCGTCCAATAACTGTTGAAATATTTAACTCTGGAGAAATGTGATGGACCTACCGACCAACGCTAGCGTGGCTGAAATATCCACCTCTAATTATGTTGATCAATTATAAGCTATCCTTAAGACACAGAATATTATTTTAGCTGTGGTTGTCAGTAGATTTTAAGTGATGTCAGATCATTTAAGAGGCTTTTCCACACTAATGTTTTGCAAAGAAGAAAAGCCTTTGTAATACAAAAACACCTCATGTCAAATCAAAAATGGCAGAAACAGCAAATTTGTAATTGCCAATCATTGGAATGTTCGTGGCCGGGCGTGAATGAACAGACACCAGCAACGATCCTGGCAAGGCGAGTATAAATAGCATGCAAAGATTTGGCACCCAGGGAAGCAGCCGCATGCCTTCCACTGCGCCGGGCCAGCTGTCCAAGTCTCTCTTCCTCAAACACTCGCTATGTTGACAGCGAACACACACACACACACACACACACACACACACACACACACACAAACAAACAAACAAACACACCTGAAGTCCTACAGAGCCTGAAGGTGCTGGAGATATCTGAAGAACTTTTGTTTGACAATGTAAGGACGTGAAACTTTGAAAACGTGGAAATCAACACGTGTTTGCTTTGACCCAGAACTAAAACTACGCTAGTATTGTGACGTTTACAGAGCTGCTGTTTAAAAAAAAGGTGTTGAGGACAGGAAAAATAAAAAAGTATAGAAACTCATAAGATCAAGATAAGACAAAGACTAAGATTAGGATAAGACAAAGACTTTAAGATAAGGACTAAGACAAAGACTAAGACTAAGACAACACAAAGATAAGATTAACCTTTCAGATGTTGCAGCAGCACAAAGACAGAGATACAGTTAAAAAAAAGAGTAAAATTAATGAATAATAAAGATATATAAAACTAAAATAGGAATAGAATAAAACAACAGAATTATACACAAGCACTTGGAGACACACATTAGAAGTTAAAGTGACAACGAACTATTATAAACCATCATTTCAACTTTCTGGTACTTAAGTGACTTTTTAAGACTCCCTCAATCTTCCAGGACATGCAAGATCATTGATCCCAAATACTCTTCCCATGGTGCACCACTAACTACACTTCCTGTCGGCTCCACTGCTTCCTTCCCCCCGTGACCCGGGAGCGAGAACACCTCCGATAGAACAAAAGTCGGCCTGACGCCGTGGTTTAAAGTTTCTAACTGGGTGAAACTGTGCACCAGCAGAGCACATTACCTCAGAAAAGTGCGGATCAGTGGCTCCTTTTCTCTGTGTCTCAGGTTCAGGTGAGATCCCTCGGCTGTAGAAAGAGCAGAATAACACGGAGAGAAGTTTCCTGACTGTCTGTCTGTCTCTCTCTTTGTTCGTCCTGCTGCGTGTTAATGTCCAAGTGGAACCTACCGGCTTTCTGCCCCCACAGGCTCTGCTGATTGGTCGACCATGTGTGTGAGTTACGAGCTCTAACACCTCAGTCACCCCGGCCCCAACACACACACACACACACACCCCAACCCCCCCCCGACCCCACCAATACACCCAACACACCCACCACCCACACACTCCGGATGGATTCCCCAGATGCCCTCTGTGACACTTTGGATCTTCATTCATTTCATACACTGCACTGTATCTTTTATTCCTTTATTTCATACCTGTCTTATTCCATTTAAGCAGTTTTTATATTCTTCTCAACTAAATGTTTTTATTTTTTTATTGTTTGAACTGCTCTTTGTTTTATGTAAAGCACGTTGAATCCGGGCTGCAACCAACGATTAGTTTCATTGCCTGACGATTATTTTCTCGATGAATGGATTAGTTTGTTTGGTTTATAAAATGTCAGAACATGATGAAATATGGGGATCAGTTTTTCCCAAAAGCCCAAGATGACGTCCTCAAACATCTTGTTTTGTCCACAACTCAAAGACATTCAGTTCACTGTCACGGAGGAGAGAAGAAACTAGAAAACATTCACATTTACAAGCTGGAATCAAGGGATTTAGACTTTTTTTTCATAATAAAATGACTCAAACAATTGATATAATTGACAACTAATCGTTTCATCCTTGCAGCTCCACTTTGAATTGCCGTCTTGCTGAAACGTGATCTATATATCTATCTCTAATATATCTCTAATATATCTCTAATATATATATATATATACATATATACATATATATATATATATATATATATATATATATATATATATATATATATACACACACATATACATATATATATACACACATATACATATATATATATATATACACACACACTATATATATATGTGTGTATATATATATATGTGTGTATACCACACACACATACATATATATATATATATACACATACATATATATATATATATATATATATATATATATATATATATATATATATATATATATATATATAGATCTATATATATATATACACACACATACACACATATATACATACATACATACACATACACATACACACACACATACATACATACATACATACACACACATATACACACACTCAGCTTGCTTTGCCCGGTAAAATAATTGTTTGCAGAATTACAGGAGGCCAGGAGCCAGTTAATAAACAAACAATAATATGTATGAGATAAATGAATGAGCATTAAAAGGCCCATATCTCATCCTTCTTTAAAAAGGAACACTGCCAACTTATTGGGACTTTAGCTTATTCCCCGTATCCCCCAGAGTAGATAAGTCCATACATACCCTTCTCATCTCCTTGCGTGTTGTAAATCTGTCTGACGCCCCCACCGCTAGCCTAGCTTAGCACGGATCCTGGAGGTAACCGGCTCCATCTAGCCTACTGCTCCCAATAAGTGACAAAATAACTCCAACATGTTCATATTTACATGTTGTGATTTGTATAGTCACAGCATGTACAAATAACAAGGTCACATGAGACACAGCCATCTTCTAACCGTATATAAACTGGGAACTATATTCTCAGAAAGGCGAAGCACTGCTCCTTCTGCTACTTGGGCGGAGTGATTTGCTAGCAGCGCCTGAGAAGCCCCACGGTGAGGAGCAGAGTTCGTCTGGAGTTCACTCAGAGTTGGGAGTAATAGAGTCAACAATTACTAGATAGTAAAAGCATAGTGACCTTGTTACTTGTACACGCTGTGACTATACAAATCACAACATGTAAATAGGAACATGTTGGCGTTATTTTGTCACTTATTGGGAGCAGTAGGCTAGATGGAGCTGGTTACCTCCAGGATCTCGGCTAAGCTAAGCTAGCGGTGGGTGCGTCAGACAGTTACAACACGCATGGAGATGAGAAGGGTATGTATGGACTTATCTAACTCTGGGGGTTACGGGGAATAAGCTAAAGACCAAATAAGTCGGCAGGTTCCTTTAAACTACTTTATTTTCAAAGTAACTGAGGTCAGGTGTATTCAGGTGTTTCTAAGATTTGATAGTCTCGTATTGCCTGGCTTCACCACAGATGCATTCTGGGATAGGAGAAGAAAAAAAAAATGCTCTGGGTTGTTTGCATTTCTTTAAACCAATCACAATCATCTTGGGCGGTGCTAAGCTCTGGACAGAGCGACGGTGGCTCTGCTAAATAGTCTCAGGTAGATACAATACAGTAAGGTGAGCTATTTAAATTAGCTGGATACATGGTTAAACCTCATTAAGGCCCTGACACACCAACCCCATTATCGGCCGCCGGACAGTCTGGCGAGGTCGGTGACTCGAGTCTGTTCGGTGTGTTCCGTGCCGTCGTCAGTCAGAGGAGCCGTTGACTTTCATTTGGGCTGATTTGACTTGTTGAGTCAGTGGGTGGGCAGTCGGACTCAATGACCAATTACCGGAAATGGCGAGTGGAATGAGCGTGACTAGAGTCGCTCAAAATCTGACGAAAATCTTTTAAACTGACCTTTGTCGATCTGAAATGAAGACAGATTCAGCAACTGCACGGACTATTTCTCGCTTAAAATGTTTACAGAAAGAAGTACTTTCGTAAAATATGAGATTGTAACACTTAAGTCTGTCTGTCTGTCTGTGTGTGTGTGTGTGTATATATAATAAAAAAAAAACAAAAAAAAACGACATGTAATGTAATCAAGTCGGCGTCTCTTCTGTGTGTTCTGAGGCACTTTTTTGACCAACTCGGGGAGACTGATCAGTCCGACTGCCTTTTCTGCCGACAGTCGGCCGTCGGGTCGGTGTGTCAGAGCCTTTAGCTCTTACCAGTGTATCTCCGTGTGTACTTCGTCCACAGCAATCCCACCAAAATGCAAATCCAAAAAACGTCCCAGTTAGAGAGGAAATGCCCTAAACATATTCTTTGTAAATCTCTACAATCATTCCCCGAAAGAACCAAGCAGGCCTGCCTTGTTGCACGATCCAAATCTTGTCATTTTCAGCGTGTAGCTCGCTAGCTCGAAGTTTGTTAATGCTGCACAGAGAGCAGAAGGAGAGGGTCATCCACCTGACATCAGGAGTTAAATGTACTTTTGTTGAACCAGACGGTCAAATTTAGTAACAACTCAAAATTAAGTTTTGTTTCCAGGTTGAGTTTGATCAATGAATATTTATAGTCAAAGTGTAGTTCTCTTACAGAAAGAAAAAAATAATGATAACATCTGCTAATGTAGTTTAGCTTCCTCTCCACCAACATATTGGCTGTCCCACATAAAGAGGCTGGGAATCTGAACATTCCTGTGGGAATTAACAAAATACCAGAGCAGGGTGGGTGGGTGGGTGTGTGTGGGGGTGTGTGTGTGTGTTTTTTAGGGTGGAGGGTCCCTCTCCCTGGCAACATCTGAACGGGATCAGCGGCTGACCAATAGTGAAGCTGAGGAGAAAGTTTGCTCTCACGTCAAAGGGTTTTTGTCACTTTAGTCCTCTCTGCTGTTGGTAGGTCAAGTCTGCTATACATAGAGCTGAAAAGCCTCACAGAGGCTAAATAAAGCTTCTTACACAGCTCATTTACATACACAAACTAATCAACTCATAAACAGTAGACTGGTTGATTGATAAATGAATGCACTAAAACTAAAAAGACGTACGTTTGTTTTCTACATTGAGGGGACATGTAGTATCAGGGGGTCGGATGGTCCAGCCCCGACACATTTTAATACGTCAAACATTTTATTTCCTGCATTGTGGTGAATTTGTATGCAACAATTTATGGTGGAAATGCATTGGGGTTAGGACACACGCACACGGACACACACATGCACGCCATTTTTTGGAGAATACATTCATTTCCTTTCTCGTTGAGAGTCCGTTAAATATGAAGCCCCAGCTAGCAGCCAGGTAGCTTAGCACACAAGCTAGACTGGAAACTGCTGGTGACTCTGCTGTAGACGAAGCTTCAAGTAATTACCAAAACATTTTCATTTTTCAAAAACGTGGCAGAGAATAAAGTAGTGGCGGGTTACTAACTTGCAACTTCAAAATAAAAGCATTTCCTTTTAACTTTTCGTGGTAATATTGAATTATTACCATTAGCAGGTTTCTCATACATTTTTATAACTATGAATACATTTTTACATTTCTTTTATAAACTACAGTACCAGTCAAAAGTTTGGACACGTTTTCTCATTCACTTGAATTGAAAGCGTGTCCAAACTTTTGACTGGTACTGTACAACTTACATTATTTGATTACTTTAAATCAAAAAGTACTGAGATTTATCATTAACATTTTCATTTTGAGTACAGTTTTTAAAGAGCGCGCTGTCATGCAGGAATGTTTTGTACATAAAACATGTTATTTGCAAATTGCCGTTTAGGAACAAATAGTCATTTTAAATAAACTCTCCAAATGAATTCAAAGTGACAACAGCCAGCTCTCTACTCTCCAGAGACATCCGCCTGTGTTAAAGGGCTTTCACTTAACCGTCCTGGAGATCCTCAACAATGGGGCCTCACAGGAGGAGTATCTGACCTCATTCAGAGCTCAAACAGCGTGCGTTGCTCATTGTTTTCAACTCAAGCAGAAGAGCAGCCATGTTTGTTTCTGACCACCAGAGGGCAGAAGATAAGATGAAGCCGGCCTGCCGAGCTGAAAGCAAAGTGGGACACACAACCCCCCACAGTTTTTGTCTCCACTCGGCTGTCTTGTGTTTACTCTCGGGTCGTCATAACAACTTTCTGATGACTAGGAGAGAGGGAAGTGAAAGGGGTGGAGGTGGGGGTAAGAGGATACGGAGGGAAAAGGCCAGAGGAAGTGTGTGGGCCTGTGTGAGTATCTGCACATCCTGCCAACTGATAAACTTCAACGATGACCTCACTGGATTTAATTATCACATCAACCAAACCGATATATATTTGAAGAACTTTATTTTCCCTCTTCGGAGTGAAATCTTCCTTGAAAGGCCGCAAAAATATCAAAATCACAGCAAGAAAATAAAAAAAATAAAATAAAAATAACACATTCATGACGAGCATCTAAAAGTAGCAGTGACAACATAATGTGGATGGTTGGCACATGTTTAGGCAATTTATTTTCAATCTGGGTCCAATCTTTATTCATAAAAAGTGAAATAAAATTACAATTTCCCTAATGGCTTAGAAACAGCTCTGTGAAAACATCCACCCAATTACACAATTCAAGGAGCAGTATTTCTACAACTTTCAGTGTTTGGAAACTTCAAAAGTCTCTCGATGGCAACATGTATCTACAGCTGCTGCAATTGAAATGACTGAACACACAAAAAACGTAGACATACAGGTTCATCTGTGTAGTTTAAAAGCTCCAAACCAGATCAGAGTCCCTTTTTGTCCTCTGCTGATGGAGTGAGCCCTGGATTGGTTTCCTCATGACATTAAGATGACACGCTTGGCTCTTATTTCTTGGCCCGTCAACAGAAATCGTCACTCAACCGCCCAAAATGTCCGAAAACAAAAAAAGTCATGGTTTGTTCTTTTCCAATGTTGAAATGCATTTTCCTGACCCACCAGCCCCTCTTACAGTAAAATCATAGAAGGCACGAGATATTCGTACGGTCAGTTATTGTTTTATTGTGCCCTAATTACCGGTAAGTGTGTAGCAAAAAATCTAAATCGTAAGAAATCAAAATCGCCTCCACAGGCGAGCAGATTAACAGCCAAAAACTTGTGCCCATGAAGCAATAAACAAGGAAATGCTGCGTCCTCCTTCCAAGTAGGGCCATAGAGAGGAACATAACTATTCTTAGAAACACCTTCGACCAAATAGGAGTTAACTGATCAAATGTTGCCCACAATAGGGCTGCAAGTACATGATATAAACTGTATATATGTTTCTCGTTTTCCATAGAGAAATGAAACAGGGTAATCAAACAAAAACAATGAAGTGGGCTTCACGGATACAAGTTGTGATATTGTATTGTTTCTTAATGTCAATGAATCCCATGAAAAGACCAAAATCAATACTGAATGTATCTGCTAACATGTATGGTGTGTGTGTAATAAAGATATAGCTTCTTTGTTCTTCACATGAACACACACACACTGTATTTTATTTTGACTCAATCCCACACACACCACTACCGCTACAAATACTAGAGCACCAAATGTGGATTAATCTGCCGCTGAAAATAGTCCCCAACAAATGCAGTTTTGGGGACATTTCCTCCCGTTTGATAAAAACCACGGTGCGTGTATTAAATGACTTGTGAACCCTTTATGGTTCACAAGTCATTTGTGAACATGGAACCCGTAAACAGTCAAAGAGAAACTCCCTGTCCAACTTTGTAGGAACCAACAGACTCGTAGTTGACTCAGAAAGTATTGAGAGTAGATATGGGCCGGTATACGATTCTGACGTTATTATAACCTTCAGCAAAAATATCACGTTTTATGGTTTTGCAATTACAGCTTTTTCCCCCTTTTCTTTTTTAAATGTCTTTTTCCCCCATTGAACACAATGTATTTGATTTTTAAACACGCTGCACACTGGCAGGGAGACAGATTTCTAAACTGTACTTCCTGTCCTTATGTCCACTGATAAAAAACAGCTCATACCTTAGCAACGGTATGAAACCTTGGCTTTTTCAAACCGCGGTATACCTTCAGAACGGTAACCGGCCCACGACTAATTGAGAGACGGACTAACATTTGATCTTTGCAGGGGATATGTTGACAGTAAGAAAAATATAGAATCAAACCAACGCTATCCGTTATATCGTAGAGACACAGTAAGTCACTGCGCTTCTCACAGTGTATCATCTACATGTTGATTTCCAAGAAGTGAGCATTTCTGCTTGGTGCAAAACAACTTTTTGCACTTCAAGTTAAGGTATAAAATTGCTTCTAATTCATTATAATGTCTTCATTGCCACCAAGTCTCCTCCACACCTACCACCAAAAATACTCAGGAGTGCACACATTTGTTAAATACACTTCTGTGAATGATAAAACAAACAGGAAGTGGAGGAAAAAAAAGCCTGTATTGTCTTTAGACAACATGAGCTGTAGATAGATGTTATGGATCAATATGGAAGAAGATCACTGCACCTTTGAGTGGGATTAAAGTCCATGTCGGACAAAGTCTTTCTTTCTGTTCTCCCCAGTCAAAGTGTCCCAGGTCAGCTGGGGGTGCAGGGTGCAACCTCCAGCCTTCAGGTCACAGGAGGATCCTGCAGGACAGCAGTGCTTAGAGTCGGAGCAGCACACCGCCTGTCAGAGGAAAAATAACATCAGTTAGATTAAGATGCTCGGGAGTTTGATTCTTGCTGGTTAAAATACTGTAAAAAAGGGATGAACGTGCAGATGTTATTTTTTAGTCAGTAGGGCTAGAAAACGGTCAAATAAGGCTAATTCTAGACGGAAACGATCTGAAGAGAAAACGCAAAAGTGGCGTTGCGTTCTCACTTCTTATTCCGCGTTTAGACAAGCGTTATAGGAGGGAAATCTGTGTGCATATGGTGACGCAAAAGTGTGTGAAATTCGATGTAGTATGCACACCAGGTGGCTAGGTGGTATGAAGCACTGCCACACAACACCACCAAGTCTGCCTGCCTGCGTAGAACCTTCCTTCTACTTCTCTCCCTTGTAGCGCGAAACCAAAACATGGCGAAGCGAACAACAAAAGCTGACAATTTTGTCTGGACAGACGAGGAGGTGGAGTTATTGCTCCAAACAACCTGAGATTACAAAGGCACAAAAGGGCGTGAACTGGGAGTCAACTGCTGAAAAGACTCCTGTCTGTTTATCAGAGCTGCTAGGGCAACTTGAAGGTCCGACGTATGGAAATAATCCGACATGTTTGTTGTCATTTTCCTGTATTGGCACATGCCTGTGACGTGTACGCGACGAGAGCCACCGTGAGCAGATCGGAGCAGACTTTTGCGTTATCACCCTTTAGACTGGACCGCGATGGTGGAGCGTTTTTAAGATTTCCACTCTGGAGGGTGGTTTCACTTTTTTGCGTTTTTTAAGCCCCAAAAACGCCGTCGGCGTCTAAACAAAAGGCACATCTGATAAAATATTTTGTCGTTTTCACCCGCGAGCGTTATCGTGTAAACAGAGCCTAAAAGTGCTGATGTGAGTAAAGTGTGATCGTACCTGGGGTGAGGGGCAACAGGCCCACTCTGTGGCTGACACCTTGCAGCACGTGTCCTGCTTGGGGCAGTGAAACTCCCCCGTGCCGTCACAGGGAACGTCTGCGTCGTCCTCGGTGTCTCTCAGCTCGGACTGTACCACTTTGCTCTGAGGGAGGCTGAGGATGAGCACGTCGTGGTCCTCCTTCTCGCATGTTCCGGTCTGCATGTTGCAGGTGTAGCCCTGAGGACAGCAGTGCTCGTGGTCCGCACAGCACACCGCCTGAAGAGGAGACCGAACAAGAATCCAAAATCTGATATGAGCATTTCATACCGTCCGTACGTTCACAGGTGAAACATGTCAACAGTTAATAGTATTGGAAGTCATTGTGCCCTCTGATAGAGGTTGTACATTTGAACTGAACCACAATGTTCAGATTTAGTGACAAAAAACAAATGAGGAAACCGTTTTTTAAACTGACGTCATAATATTTCATAACACCACCAGACGTAAATGTGAGACGATCCAGCTTTGGGAGACTTGTGTGTCTGAACAGCTTACTAGAAAGGTCTTTTAATTTGACATCCCTGGATTAGTTAGTGGAAATCTTTATTTGTAGGATTAATTTCCAATTAATAACCGGTTACAATGGTATGTTCCAGGCTTCCATCCAAATGTAGTGCCAACTTTTAACATAACGTTCTAGAAATGGGCAAAAGAAAAAAACTAATTAATGCACTTTTCCATCCACTACTGTTATATATGTGAATATTGTGATATTAATCAAGATAAACAGCTGGTGGAGCTAATTCTCCATTATTTCATGGCAGAAGAAGAGGCGTGTGTGTTCCACACAGACCGTATGTTTCAGCTCTTCAGTGGACGAGAATATACTTTTTAGTATGATGTTGATAATGTGTTCCAGCACATCCACAGATGTATCTGTAGTCCCGTAAAAAGAGTTTCTTTTCTGACAAAAGTATATATGTTGTCTTGTAAGTCCATGTGGGCCCAAGTGTTGTTTTTTTTTAGGTTTTAGAAAGTAAGATTTGATACCAATCCCAAGGTAAACAATGGGACAAACTTCCTTGAAAAAATAAAGACATATTTATGCATGTTGTGAAACACTAAGGTTATTATTATTCATCTCAAATGTCTCAAGCAACACTGACTTGTAGTTTATTCCAAAATGTGTGTCAAATGGCTCTTTAAATGCACTAAAAATGTTTATTACCAAGACAGGACTTTTGGCCACGTAATTTTAATCCGTGTTTATTCGTGCATTTTCAAACTCACTTGAGCTTTCTCACAGTCACTAAAATATATGATCTTACATCAAATTAACAGCCAAATAATGTGCAGTGAGTGATTTACAGACCTTGACCAGCGGGCAGCAGCCCCACTCTCCTGTCTGCAGTTTACAGCAGGTCGTTCCTGCAGCACAGCTGGTTTTGTCGTCACATTTAACGTCCGTCACGGCGCCCGGCTCGGTCAGGGCGCTCAGCTTGCTGAACCAGGGTATGACAACATGGGGGCCCTTTGAGCAGGAGGAGCGGTGAGCTTCACAGGTGTGACCACCGGGGCAGCAGTGGTTTCCATCCCTACAACACACCGCCTGAAGGACAGCAAACATGACTCTGAATTAGAGCTGCAGAGATTCATCCATTAGTTGTCAACGAGTAATTTGTTTTGAAAAGAAGCAAAAAAAATAAATAAAAATAAAATCGCTGATTAATGTGAATATGTTCTAGTTTCTTCTCTCCTCCGTGACAATTAACTGAATATCTTTGAGTTGGGGACAAACGAAGACATTTGAGGACGTCATCATGCTTTGGGAAACACTGAAAACAATCGACAGATTAATCGACGATGAAAATAATCGTTAGTTGCAGCCCTACTCTGAATTCTTGATAAATCGCATGTAATTATCTTTGCGAGTGTTTAAGGCTGTTTTAATAACCCCGTACATTCGGCAGAGGGCAGCAGCCCCATTTGTGGGTCTTCTCCATGAAGCAGCAGGTCGTATCTCTGGGGCAGCTGGTCTGGGCGTCACACATGTTCCTGGCCGGAAGAGTTGGACTGGAAACAGCCCGACTGGGCTCTTTCTGCAGGGCCGGTATCTTCTGCAGCCAGGGCAGGCTGAGGTCACCGGGTTTGTCGCACGCCTGTTCAGCCACGTTACATTTGTAGCCTTTGGGGCAGCAGTGCTCATGATCGTTACAGCACACAGCCTGGAAGGAAGAAGACAAAATAGCTCTTTAATGTTGCCTGAAATCCCTGCAAATGTCAGATTCTCAGAACAGATGGAAGATATTTTATGCAACATGGCTTCCAAAAAAAATGACATACAAGTCAAAGAATGTCATGCAGAAGTGAAACGTACGGGCTCTTCTTTTGTCCTAATCTCATCTGTTCTGATCATTCAGTAATCAGAAAGTCATGTCTCCGATTCCTTAACAATGTCATTAAAACATGATTTCATGTTACTATAAGTTTCATAGTTTTAGTTTATAATTTATTTTTATAGTTTAGTTTGGTAGATGGCTACATAAGAATAAGCCGCAGTCAGGGTCGTTATGGAGGCATGAATGCAGCATGATTCACATCTGACTGGCAGAAAAAAAAAAAAAAAAAAAAAACACACAGGAAAAGAACACACATTCTTTCAAGATTAATAATGACAAGGGCAGCCTCTAGCTCACCCAGTAAGACTGTGCGCCCCATGTAGGCTGAGTCCTTTGCCATGGCGCAGGTTCAAATCCGACCTGCTGCCCTTTGCTGCGTGTCTTCCCCCATCTCTCTCCCCCTTTCCTGTCTAGCCACTGTCACTACATAATAAAAAGGGAAAAGCCCCCAAAAAAATAATCTTTAAAAAAAAGATTAATAATGCCTAAACGACCTATTTATATTACTGTAACATGAAGCATAAGAAACGAAGCAAACGACGAAGCACACCCTTTGAATTACCAGTTGTATTAAAGCTAACAATAATGGTGGTGTTGTATTTGTAGCGATGGTGCCTAAGATTTGTGGAGACTTTTGTAGTTCTTTTTCCCAGCTGGGAGATAACAAAGCTGTCAGAAATCCCTGATATCTTTGACAAGGAATTATAAGTAAAATACTTTAAAGTTTTTCCCACTTTGCTGCTCATAATTATGGTCTGTACAATACAATCAAAGCTGTAGCAAATTCCGAATGCTTCATCTTTCCAATTATGTACAAAACACAGACTTTTATCTGTTATTTAAAAAGTGTAATCGGTGTAGTCGTTAGCGGTGCACATAACAGAATTCTAAGCTCTGCGATTGGAAGTTTCTTACTAAAATGCTTCTTATGAGTCTTAATTAACTTCTCTCTTTTAGGTTTTATGTCCCGAAGGTTTTCTTCTTTTTTTTAAAATTAATTTTCTAACTTAGTTGTTCATCAATTTGTTCTGATGATTCAACCAGGAAAGTTTCATGACCATCCAAGGTTTGAAAAAGCTCCAGCTGTGAGTTATTATATATTAACAGGACTTTCACACCCTGGAAGCCTGTAATAACTCCCACCTAAATTACAGCTGACACTAGAACAAGAACAGAAACAAGTACTTCCAAACACACCACTGTCATCTGACCTGCAGTGGCTCATTCGCTCAACAAGCCCTTAACACTAGGCTGTGCTGTAGTTTGGTGCCGAGGCTTGCAGTTTCAGTCACAGATTGGATGAATTTTCATCACATGGCTATGCGTCACACTGTAAACCGAATGATTGCTCCTTGTAGCTAAAAAAAAGCGTAGAATTGTATGCATTTTACAGCTTCTTGTGGACATGTTCAATGCAAGTTTTTTTATCCACCAAGTGTTTTTATTCACTTAACTTTGGAGCTTTTTATATAATGTCGGCGCATTCTACTGAGACGCATTCAGGGATGGTTGGAATTTTGAGAGTCCGACGAACAATTTGGTTTTTATAGCTTTTTTCTAGGGTAAGTGGTTTTTCTTTGGTGATCTTTTAAAAGGTCTTCTTATGAGGGTTAAAGTGAAGAAGGAGACACTGACCTGAGGTAAGGGGCAGCAGGCCCACTGTCCCGATCCTTTATTGCAGCAGGTGGTGCCTCCTGGACACATCGTCTGCTTGTCACATTTCTCATCCTCCACCTCCGCGGTCAGAGCCGGCACCTTCTCCACCCAGCGGAGGGAAGGTAAGAACCCAGACGGGTCGTCACAACTCTCAGCCTCCAGGTTGCAGACTGTACTGTGAGGGCAGCAGTGGATGTGGTCATCACAGCACACAGCCTGCCAGGAACACAGAATACACACCATTTTTACTGTTTCATTAAGCTTTGTAGCACAAAACCAAACCTTGTGCAATACCTGAATATTTACTTTAGGCTTTGTTTTTCATGCTTTAAAAAAAAAAAAACATTATTCTAATGTTTAGTTTACTCTGATGTTATCGCCTGCGATTGTTGTTTTACATGCAAGTTGAGGCACTAAAGTTAGTAAGTTGCAGTCCTAAAGAAGCTTTTTCTGAGTCTCTGTGTTGGACTCCTGATTATAAAATGCCAACGGTAGCCTACAGATTTCCCTTCCCAGAATCATCACTCAGGTCCCACATTACCTGCGGCAGAGGACAGCAGGCCCAGCCTCCGCTTTCCGTCTTGCAGCAGGTGGATTTCCCAGGGCACGACGTAGTCTTGTCACACTTACTGTTATCGGTCAGTAAGGGGAAGGTGGGCACTTTGCTGAGCCAGGGCATCACCGTACTGCCTGAGGGATCGTCACAAGTGGAGGCTGCAAGGTTACATGTGGTGCCGTGGGGGCAGCAGTGCAGGTGGTCATCGCAACACACGGCCTACAGGGAGGAGATACAAACAAACAATCTGCATTACATATATGTTATTTAGCTACCACTATAATGTGTGTCTGTGCAGGAGAACTGCTCTCCTTTCTCCTCCTTCACGCTGACCTCCATTACTGGACACCGAACTGGAATACGTGCCAAGACTTGCATTAATCATATTGACTTTTTCAAAACTTCCTTTTCAAATTTCCTTGAGTGTTACTTAGCTGAGATTAGGGGACAAGTCATTTGTTGACCTCACTGAGAGATAAAAAAAACTAAACTCTCAAAGCAGACGGTAGATGAATTGTGATGATCATGAGTAACTGAGTGCAGCTGGACAGAGGCCAAAAACAGGCTACATCTAAGCTACTACATTTTCACTTTTACACAGCGTTTTGAGACTAAAACCATCTGTCAGTAGCAGAACTAATCTCCGTCCATGTTAAAGCTTTAGTGCGTAACTTTTTGATATTAATGAACATCCATTCCATTCAAGCCGTTGCCAAATGAGTTTCTACAAAGCTAATTAAGGGTATCAGCTCCACACAACTCTCTCTGTATTTCTCAGTATGACTATGTTCAGAAGATATTGGCGTCCGGTGACTTTCGTGCGCAGAAACTCGAGTGAAGATAATTACCTTATCTGAAGAGATGTTTTTTAATCCTCCGTGTCCTCCTTGGCTACTAGCAACTGCGTGGAGGAGGGGTCATGCGCGATCATGGAAGGCTTGTATCATGAAGACGTGCCAACAGTGTTGTTGTCGTCATTACTTAGAATTCCTCATGGGGGCGGCAGAAACTATGCACTATAGCTTTAACGCATAAGGTCTCTGTTTGTGCCCGTCCAGAATAAAATGCAACCCCGAGTTTTCAAAAGCGGGGTCAGCAGTGTTACCAAATGTCTGTTTTAGGGGCTCAGAAAACCCCGGAGGAGTGTGGATGCGAGGCAAAAAACTTTGCAAAAGACATTTGTTTTTAAAACAAACAGTAGTGTAGATGTAGGCACAGTCAGAGTCTGTGTGACTCATACACATCAGTATGTTGGTACCTTAGGTAGCGGACAACAGGCCCATTCTCCCACTGGTGATTTACAGCAGGTGTTTCCGTCAGGGCAGGCCACGGAGTCGTTGCAGGGAACAGCACCGACTGAAAGATAAACATTATTATCAGTGCACACGTGACCAACTTTATTGAAAAGGAGTATCACTGCATTCCTGTAGGATCAAAATCAATGCAGCAGAACAAAGATATCAAATATTTTATTCCACACATTTCAACTTCCTCTTTGTCAAAGCCTGGTGCCTTTTTCATTTTTTTTTTTTAAATCATTGTAAATTGAATATATTTTCGACTGTTGGTTGGACAAAACAACACATTTGTGTATTGATTGCTACAGACATTACTTTGGGCTATGGAAACTTGTGATGCACATTAACTATTTTGACATTTTAGGGACAAAATCAATTAATTTAACAAAAAATGTACAAGATAATCGATAATGACCGATTGTTGCAGTGCTCGTTTGATCAGGCAAGCTCTTTATGTTCATTTAAAATCTCACCTAGAAACATAACAGCATCATTTTAGTCTTTAATTGTTTCATTATGTGCTTTTACTGCATTTGTTCTTTTTGCTTTATCTGAATTATTTGGATTTTATTGCACTTTGCATCTTGCATCTTTTGTCTTTTGTCAAGCACTTTGTGTAACTTGCTTTTAAAAAGTGCTACATTATTTGCCATTATTTATTCCTTTTATTAGGGATTACATAAACGGCATCATAGCACGGACACCTGAAACTATAACACTTCACACGAAAAGTAATCAAAATAATATACCTGGAGCGACTGTTGAAAATAAAAAACATGCAGGAGCATTTAATTCATCATTCTTTAAGGTCTAGAATTCGAAGAGTCCTATCCTGCACCCGGCACAGTGCAAAGCCCGACGCAAGTGTCTTTGCTAGTTTAAAACTAGCAAAGACACTGGACGGGAAATGGACAAAAACTGTCAATTTCCCATCCAGCGCCCGTGTTGTTTAAAAGCAAATGCACCTGCGCCCATCTGTGTGCCCATGGGCGTGCTGGTCTTACAGGGAGGCGTGTTCAGGTGCATTCTTGGCAGAATGTTATCCTGAGGCAGCGGGAAGTGATCGCCCCATTGACCAACAAAAACCTGGTCTAAAGTCAATAACGCAGCATTTCATTGTTATTTTAACAGAGCATTAGTAAAATGCTCCTAGGCTCGTGCACAGCATGCGCACACTATGCTTGTTACACACACACACGTTTAAAAATAAAAATATTACAATGTGAAATAGTATTATGATATGATCTGCTCGTGCACTTTCATTTCACGCACAAGCAGATCAGATCAGTTTCTTCTCCTGAAAATCTCTCAGATGACACTCTGATTGGTTTATTGCATATTATGCCCAAAACACACCTATGAATTAATGAAGACAGTAAGTACAACCCTTTTCAACCATGCGCCTGGCGCACTGACCCTTTTTCCGCCGTTAAACTAGCAAAAGTGGATTGGTACTATGAGCAGCAAATTTTGAGCATTAAACATTTCATTTCCTGCATTCTGGTGAATTTTTATGCACCTATTCACCTTTTTCTGAATCAATGTATGCTGGAAATATCTTTATGTAAAGGGAACCTAGATTACAATCCAAATATAAAAACATAATGGAATATATTACAATAAGGCTCTCAGGCATTCTGTATTGCTATTTATTCTCCTGTAGATCGACTTTATTATATCTGAGTCAGCACACATGTAGCCTAGAGGCATCATTTACTTTATCATCTTTTGTTGAGGAAGTAACCTCCTTAAATGTGCACATGACAATTATTCACTGCAATTATACATTATTCATTTTAATGGATTAATAAAGCCCTGGACTGTTATATTTCAAATGTGTTTGAGCAAGATTACTGCTCATGTTCAAAACTTTGTGCACATTCAAAATAGATCTCATCTGTGTTCTGGAGGAGTCGTGATATTTTGAGAAAAATAAAGTGATAATAGGCTATTACAAGAATAAAGTCACTATATTTCAGAAAATAATCCACCTGCACCATAGCCTGCTGTGCATTACGTGATTGCTCTGCTGATACGGTAGATCTCAGACCTCCTGACAGACTCAGAGCCCCGTTTGAGACTCTGGTCTCTGAAGGAGACAAAGTTTAGGGAAGTGGCTGTACGCTGCTCTACATCGGAGGTGGGAAACCGAAACTACGACAGAAATACACGGAGCACAAACGTGACACGTCTGCCGCAGCATGTCGACAGCAGAGCGCGTCCTTTATAAACCTGAAGCTGTACAAACTACGGACGGAAGGCGCGCTGCTCATCTCTATTTTTACAGCGAGAGTGGACACTAAGCGGTCTGCTTCAGAGCTCCGTGTGTTTGGGAAAAGTGCTTTATTTGTGATTTAAATAATGGTGCTGATGATTTTTAGAGACCCCCACAGGTGTATGATTTTACTGCTTTCATGGGAGCTCATCCTCTCTCTATGGGAACTCAGCTCCCACTGGCTCCCATGTAATTTGAACCCTGGGTACACGCCCTAAATGCACCCGCGCCAGGCGCTTCAGGCCGTGCGCTTAGATCGTTAAAATAGGGCCCATAATCTCAGTGTTAAACTGCTGCATGAAGCAATAATATTCAGTATCTACACTATATTAGATGAAAGCTGCTGGAGAAAACTAGTCAATGCCAAGTGGGATCACGAGAAGGTCTGCTTTAAGATGGATCTCCCCTGGTGATGGCAACCGTCCCACTCTGACCTTTGCTCTGAACGGCCACCAGTTCCGTGGCAGCAGCGGGGATCTTCGAGGTCAAAGTGTTCTCTCCTCGGGCGGACACACAGGTGCTGTGGGAGAGATCACACTCTGTTCCTTCAGGACAACAGTGGGCGTGATCTGAACAGCAGACGGCCTGGAAGAAACGAGGAAAGCATCTAAATCAGGGTCTATTCCTCTGAACTTTAGGGCAGTTTATTGGTTTTAAGTGTTGAGTCAATAGGGAAACTCGTAATCTACTGCACTTTGGCAGAAGAAATAAATAGTTTCACACATGATATAAACAAGCTGGCACTCCTTAATGACTTAAGAATGTGGTCCTCATTAATTTGCTACTTATATTCACATTAATATAACGTTTCAGACACAGAACTGAGTGAAGTGTGGCGTCATAAAAAAATATCTTTAAACTGTTTTTTAATGTGTTTTCAAAACTGTTTGAGAAATGTTGAGCTCGTTTCAAAATAATAAGGTTTTAATTCTGCATTGAGTTGAAAATCAGATGGTTTTGATTCTCCATGGGAAACTTTTTCCTTCTCTCAGCACGATGACACTGGTGCCAGGGTTTTCCCTAATATTATAAGGCGTAGGCACGGCACTCAAGCCATTTTGGGCACCATCTTAAAAAGTGATTTATGGTTCTGCAGAGGCTCCACGCAGAGCTTTCGCCGTAGCCTACGCAAGTGGCCTGAAGTTTATACTTGTGCGTTCGTGTGCGCATTGAGCCGGCATTTGTGTGTGGTAGAGTGAGTAAGAGAGTGACGGTGATTAGCTTCGGAGTGAGTAGTAGTAGAGTGAGAGAAACAAAGTATCTCTCCCGTTCTTTCTGACCACAGTGGGAAATCTGGAGCAGGAAAACTTAACCCTCTTCTTGATTTGATGTTCAAGTTACTTTGAGTCTGTGAAAAGTGCTATATAAATTAAATTTATTATTATTTATTTTTTTTCATGTTGTTTATGGAGAAGGAGAACCAGGAAATGAGTTGGGGGAAAATGCAACACTGCCAAGATACGGCGTGCGTCGCCGCGACGTGTTACATTTTTCAAGAGGTGCATGTCAGGCTACGGCGTAGGGTCCTGTGTAGGGTCTGTGTCTCCACGTACTGACGTACATAGCCACGGCGTAGATTTTATGCAGAAGTATAATCACGCTTAAGCCGAATGAATGTAAAATCAATGTGAGCATCAAAACTAACTAAATGACTTATCTCAGATCTAATGATTGTAGTTGGTCCCCAGTGGACTTCTTTAGCAAGTTTTTTCTTCAAGCTTTTTGAGTGTTATTTATTTATTTATTTATTTATTATCTGGTCTATTATCTTGCATATGTTTTATATTGAAAAACGTAACATTTTCTTGAGGGAGGACCCCTAAACCCTCCGCCAGATACGTGCACCTAAGTCTTTTAAAAAAACTAAGGAAAGAAACTGCTTAGTGCTACAGTGATGCAAGCTGTAATTTTCCGACAACAACTACACAACAAACACTTGTGTCAACTAGACTCCTGCAAATAACCCAACAACATTTATGAGAGATTAGGACTCTGGGTTTTGCAGGTTCTGGTTTTGTTTGGGCAGAAATGCGTATCCAGGTTAGTTCAGGTTACTCACATTGGGCATCGGACAGCAGCCATATGTGCCATTGGTTATCTGGCAGCATGTTGTCTCGTCAGGACATGCCGATTTCTTGTCTGGACACTCAACTGACAGAACGAGAAGCCAGAACAAATGATTATTTCTTACACACAGTTTAATCTTAAATCAGCAATTAAAAAAAATACATCCAGTCCCTTTTCAGTAATAAGTGCTGACCGTCATTGGGTACGGCAGCGATCTTCTTCAGCATTGGCACGCTCGTGTCACCAGACTTGCAGATACCATGCTCCAGGTCACATATGGTGTCACTAGGGCAACAGTGGATATGATCGCTGCAGCACATAGCCTGCACAAGATTCAAATATCAAACAGAGTCAGTAAAAAAAAAAGTTTGCTGTTTAAGAAGCAAAATCCATTATTTTCTTTACACTTAAGCACACAAAACAGTATGCAACAGCCTTAATTGATGTTCACGAGTCTCACACCATAAACCTTAATTTATTCCAATCAAGCCCTCGAACCACAACAACGTATAACTTTCTATTTCTGCATCCTGAATATCCAAGTTGGAATACACAGGGGTGCATCACTGTGCAGCTGTGAATTAAAAACAAGCTGTGCAATGATCCACTGTGAAGATTTTAATTTGATGAAATGGAATACAAAAGCTAACTGGTAAAACAGTGCTCAACTTTGACAATAAAATCCCCTTCGCAGTATCTCCCAACATGCAGTTTTTCAATATTCTCTGGTGTGATACAGTTACACGACTTGGTCATTATTTGGCATAATAAAAATTAAAAAATAATTTAAAAAAAAACAGTACGTAACATTCATTTTTGCTGCAAAACAGAAAAAGTTGTCTCATCTAAAGCACACACAACAATGTATTTACAGCTGCAGCTAACTAATTTTCTCAATTTACCGACTTGTTATTTAGCCACTAAAATGTCAGAAAACAGAATAAAATGCCAATTATATGACCATTATAAACTGCCAATGTATACAAATAAAAACAATTGTACATTACTTAAACAAATAACTGATAATTAAAACCGTTGGTGCTTAATTTTCTGTAGATCAACAAATCAATAAATTGAGAAATTGTGTAATATATTTGCAACAGACTCAAATGTACCTCTGTGTAAAGGCAGCAGCCGTAGTCTCCACTGGTTAGAAGGCAACATGTAAAACTCTTTGGGCAGCTGCTTTTCCCACCAGGACATGTCACTGAACCGACGGTAGACGTTACAGAAACATGGAGAAAGAAACAATGTCATTAATTATTAGGACAGCATCATCAGCATACACAGAAACATTATTAGTCATTAGTACAGTATCATCGGCATAAACAGACACATTACAAACTTTAAAAAGGAACAATGTCTTTAGTTATTAGTACAGTATCAGCATACAACTGTAGAGTGACAGATGGGTTTTAGGAAGTGTTTAATTCAAATTTATTTGTAGTGTCAAATCCTAACAGAATTTATCTCAGGACATTTTACAGATAGAGTAGGTCTAGACCACACTATAATTTACAGAGACCCAACAATCCCCCCCCCCCCCAGAGCAAGCACTTGAAAATATATCTTTATCACATGGGATTTTTCAAGCAGACCTTCTACTATCTACATGATGAATTCCCCACCTGGATCATTCACCCTCCTACTGGCAGGCAGTTTCCGCAGCATGGGGAAGGACTCCATCGAGGCAGACACACACTTTGAGTGAGCAAGATCACACTTGGTTCCCCCGGGGCAACAGTGAAATTTATCCTCACAACACACTGCCTGTAGAAGAGAAGAAAATCATTTCAGACAGTCAGGAACACTCGTCAGTTTCCTGCAGATGGAAATTAACAGATGCTCATGTTGTATGCCGTCAGTGGTAGAGGATTCTCAATGTATAACAAGCAAACAATAATGTGGAAACTGAATTACCAGATATCAAATGTACGTAACACTTGTTTGCCGATAAATAGCGTATAAAATACTTTCAAATTAAACGCCTCTCTTCAACATTAGCACCGTGACCAATGAATACTGTTGAGTGTTAAAACAACATATTTCCCCCTTGACCAAAACAGTTATGGACAGTTATGTTGACAACTTTGCATTTTAGCTTTAAGTAGTAAAGAAAACAAAATGATCAGCTAGTATTTCAATACTGGATATGAATGACTACCACCAACATTTTTAATGAAGGAAATATATCTTTTGGGGTAATTTTACTGGATTTCTTATGTTTTTTTGTATAAACAATTAATAAAAAACTAATGTTTTTAATGAGAATCTATCAAATTTGTTCTTTTGGCATTAAAATGTCTAAAAACAGCTAGACCTATGTTCTATATCAGGGGTGTCAAACATATGGCCCGTGGGCCAGAACCGGCCTGCCAAAAGGGTCCTATCAGGCCCACTGGTTGACTTTGCAAATTGCAGAGAAGTAATTAATTCCAATTCCAAATTTACAACTTTATTCTCAGAGAATATCAGAGTTATTTTCTGTAAATGTACGACTTTAATCTTAGAAAGAGTTTTTTCTATGAATATTACCCCTCTCTCCGGGGTCTGTAACATTTGTTTTTTCCTACAATGGCCTTTCTTGGTGTGAAGGGATTGTGTTTTAGTATGCGAGGGTGAGCTCATGTATATCACCTTAGGTAATGGACAGCAGCCCCAGGAGCCATCAATAAGCTGGCAGCAAGTGTTGTCATCCGGACATTCAGACTCCTCGTCCGGACAAGTGACTGCTTTCACTCTCTCCCCGAGCTGAAGCCGTCGCACGTCACAGCCCACGCATACCAATGAACAAAAAGACAGAAACAAAAAACAACATGTAAATGGCAGGACTGGAAATGTAGTTACTTGCGGAAACAAATTTGTAGCCTTCTTTTCTACTGATATAATTATTGTAAACAAATTCAAGTCATGACATTATTTAGGTGTTTAGTTTCCAAATTCAAACATGCACTGGATTTTCTTGATTCTGGTTTTCTGTGGCATCTTTATGCTGTTTCAGTTTACGCTGAAGTTTTATGTCTCATTTGCAATTTGTACTAATCTTTTAGGTGTTAAAGTACACTTCAACCAAAAAGAGCTTATTCTGCGTGCTTTTTTGTGTATTAGATAACAGTAAAGAGAGATATGACTTCACAAAGTGCAGCAGATACATTTGTGTCTATGTGTTAAATGTGTTGTTTGACCTACGTTCTTTAAATAACGACATTTGCACGTCTAAAGGATGAAGTCCAGAAAACAATCAATGGCTGTCAGAACTTTATGCCCCATAAGTTCTAGTGTAAAGGTCAAGAAACAGTTCAAACATCCTACAAATTAAAAGTCTAATGAGCTCAGAAGAGACAGTAAACAAAAGAATAACATCGCTGTCGGGTAAAAACCTTGTATGCTTTTCAAACCGTTGCTTTTCAGGAAATAAAAAGCTCATTAAGAACATTATATTGAGCCATTTACCTTCGACACAGTCAGATTAAATATTTAAATATTTGTAAAATCCACAGACAAACGTAAAGGGTGAACAATACAATTGATTTATGAAAAGAAAATTAAAATGAGATGTGAGGTTTCAGGGTAACAGCGACGAAAACATGTCTTTGACTTGATGAAGCCCTTACCGTTACCCGAGGGCCGAGCAGAGCCCGTTTGGTGGGAACGCGTCTCATCCAGGGCAGGGACACTGTTTTATTAACACATTTGGCGTGGACGAGATCACAAACCGTCCCCTCATAGCAGCAGTGGAGATGGTCTGAACAACACTCAGCCTGCAGGTGGATTCAAAACAAAGAGATGGTGAGAGACAACAAAGGGTTTACTCAAACAATATGATATTTCAAATATTAAATTCAGAAGAAAAAGGAGCAAAGAAATTGCTGTCATCTGATGTCAATCCGCTCTTAAATAAGTGTGTTGACAGTCCCTATCTTGCACCTGGCAGGAGCATTTAATTCATCATTCTTTAAGGTCTATAATTCGAAGGGTCCTATCATGCACCCGGCGCAGCGCAAAGCCCGACGCAAGTGTCTTTGCTAGTTTAAGACCGACGCAGTTGTCAATTTCCTGTCCAGCGCCCATGTCGTTTAAATAGCAGATGCACCTGTGCCCATCTGTGCGCCCATGGGTGTGCTGGTCTTACAGGGAGGTGTGTTCAGGTGCATTCTTGGCCGGATTGTTATCTTGTGGCAGCGGGAAGTGATTGCGCCATTGACCAACAAAAACCTGGTCTAAAGTCAATAATGCAGCATTTCATTGTTATTTTAACAGCGCATTAGTAAAATGTGCCTAGGCTCGTGTGCGCACACTATGCTTGTTACACACACACACAGGGAAGCGCAGCAGCACACAAACATGCAAAAGATTAAAAATAAAAAATATTACAATGAGAAATAGTATTAAGATATGATCTGCTTGCGCGCTTTCACTTCACGCACGAGCAGATCGGTTTCTTCTCTAGGAAATCTCTCAGCAAATCCGCCATCATAATAGCAATGCGCCAAGGTCCAAACACGCCTGGCTTTTAAAGGGAATGGGAGATGACACACTGATTGGTTTATTGCATGTTACGCCCAAAAACACACCTATGATTAATCAAGACACGAAGTACAACCCTTTAGAACCATGCGCCCGGACCCTTTTTTCTGCCATTAAACTAGCAAAAGTGGATTTGTACACGCCCTAAACGCACCTGCCCCAGACGCCTCACGCCGTGCGCTTAGATCGTTAAAATAGGGCCCGACTTGTTTCTTAGAGCCGTCAGCCAAAGAGAGAACCTTCTTCAAAAACTTAAACATGAAGCTTATCTGGTTCAATTTTGGACAGTAGAAAAAAGGCATAAAGGTTTGTCTAATTGTCTAATGTATGTGTTGTATTTATATTGTTCCTTCAGACTATTTTTTTTTTTTTTTAAAGTAAGACGTGTAGACCACATGAATTTCCTCTTGCGGGATAATAAAGTTGACTTTGACTTTAATTTAAATAAGTCACTCCTGTGTCAGACGCCTAACTGAATGATAACTAGGGCTGCACGATGTGAGGAAAATAATGCAACATTTTAACGTTGTTGAGTATCACAATAACAATATTACTTGCAATAAACAAACATATTAAAGTGTACTCAGTTCTGCCTTTCAGTATTCTGCTAAAATGCAACTTTTGCTTATCGTTGAATGACAAACGAAAAAATTATTTGATTGAACAAATAACTATGTAAAAGGCAGCACTTAAAAAAGAATGACAGCTACATTTTAAAGTGCAGTTTTCTGCCGACATTTTCTTTCAACTAACTCAAAAAATATCAGTGTCGTTTGTGATATGTCGCAGCCTTTCGCGATGTTTATTTGCTCCAGTTGATGTCGCGATGACGATAAGAAGAAAAAAAAAAACATATATTGTGCAGCTTTAATGGTAACTCACGTGAGGTAGTGGACAGCATCCGTATCCTCCCACAGTGTTCTTGCAGCAGGTGTTTTTGTCTTCACACATGCCTCCATCCGGACAGACCAGCGCTGAGCTCAGGCCCAGCAGAGCCAGACACAAGATCCCCATCTGCAGCATCTGAACACAAGCAGCAGACGAGAGGAGAGGGCTGTCAGCAATGGAGCATGATGCTACGTGGTCTGACCATATACAAAGAGCCTGAACTTCTGTTAACAAATTCCCTCTAATCTTCCTGGTTTCTGTGTTTCTTTCTGGTTGTGAGAAGTTAAATCATTGTGGAGAAGGATAACAAAGATAGGCATGTACAGCAGCTCAGCAGGAATTCCTACTGATAAACTGGATTTCAACCATAGATATAAAAACAGAAAAAAAACCTGTTTTATATCTATGATTTCAACACTAACCAAACACATTCTTCCTGTAAAGTTCATGTCCCCTTTCTCGTGTATAGCATGGTATGTTTGACATTTCATATCCCTTAACAACTGCTGTACAATGCCCAAAGTCACTGTCGAAGATTTAATGAATATACTGTTAGGGATTTTGTTCCTCCAGCACTCATTTTGTAATTTTTTAGAGCTGCAACTAATGTTTATTTTCATCATCGATTAATCATTTAGTGAAGAAAATGGCATTCACATATACCCAAATGTCACGGTAATGTCTTCAATTTGCTTGCTTTGTCTCACTAACAGTAAACTAAAACCTAAAGATACTACATTTTCTGTCATATATCACAAAGAAAAACTGCAAATCGTAACATTTCTGGAAGAATATTTTGGCATTTTTGCTTTAGGAATGAATGAAACAATCAATTATCAAAATAGTTGTTGATTAATTTTCTGCTATTCAAAGAATCGACTAATCATTGCAGCTCTGGTAGTCCATAACTTAAGTGTTTAAAAGACGTCTATTGAGTAACAATGTCTGATAAAACAGAAAATTGCTCAATTCAAGAAGACAAAAGGGTTATTTAACATTAAAGGAATAACAGAGCATTGATTTGAGCTCACGTTTTCATCTTTCATGAGCAAAGACTGCACAAATGCGGGGGTAGAGGGTGACCGCTTGCTCACCCAGTAAGAGCGTTCGCCCCATGTTGGCTGAGTCCTGCAGTGGCCCGGGTTCGAATCCGACCCGCGGCCCTTTGCTTCGTGTCACCCCCCATCTCTCTCCCCCTTTCATGGCTATCCACTTCCAAAATAAAAAAAGGGAAATGCCCCAAAAAAATATAAAAAAAAAAAAAAAATGCGGAGCTATGATCAGTTTAGTCTATATCGACGACCTTTCAATTCCGGGATTGCTCCGGTGCCTCCGGAAATTCGGGCTGAATGTCCCTCATTTTCGGCTGGATGTCCGTCACCTTCCTCTTTCTTTGTTTTGTAATTCTAACCTCCGGTGGATTTGTGAGGACTATGGTTAACTGCTCCTCAGATCTCTGCAGGGTAAATCCAGACAGCTAGCTAGACTATCTGTCCAATCGGAGTTTTCTGTTGCACGACTAAAACTACTTTTTAAAACGTACACGTTCCACCAAAACAAGTTCCTTCCTGAGACTATTTTGCAGCGGCATCGTTGCTCCGTCCAGCGCTTAGCTTAGACAATTGTGATTGGTTTAAAGAAATGCCAATAAACCAGAGCATGTTTTCTCCCATCCAGGAATGTTGCGTGGACTCGCCAGACCCTCCTCCTCCGCACTGTGGAGGAAGGTCTGGCAATGCAAGACTATTGTCAGTCAACTTAATTAGAGCAGTAGAAATGTGGCAACTGATAATGTACTGAAGAAAGAAACACCTTTTATAAAAGTGAACTCCGTCTCAGAAGCTTCATCAGGTATATGAACAAGTAGGGCTACCACTGATGATTATTTGGAGGATTAATTAATCTGCTGATTATTTTCTCGGTTGATTGATTAGTTGTTTGATCTACAGAAAATAGCAAAAAAAGAGAAGTCTAACACTGTTTTGTCTCAGCAACAGCCCAAAAACCCAAAATATTCCATTTACAAAAACAAACTATAGTTGGAAGCAGCAAATGGTTGAGGTCATTGCATAACTCCAATTAAATCCTTATAGAGCCGTTTGTTTACAGCTTTATATACAAACTTATCTGTACATAGTAGTCAAATGTTCATGTTTACCTATGTTCAGCTTTGTTGCCCTTGTTTTTAGCCATATGTCTTTTTCTGTGTATGTACTTTGAGAAAGTCAGAGTTAAACTCCCTGTACTTGTTCACACTTACTTTGCCATTAAAGCGGATTCTGAAGTACCTCGAAATTCAGTGGTGGAAGAAGTATTCAGATCCTTTATTTCAGCAAAAGTACTAACACCACACTGAAAAAAATACTCTCTTACAAGTAAAAGTCCTGCATTGAACTTAAGTAAAAATATGTAAGTATCATCAGGAAAATGTCATTAAAAGTATTAAAAGTAAAAGAACTCAATGCCAAAAAATCCTCCCATTTTAGAAACTGGAAATTATCAAAACAGTTCAGTTTAATTGGCTAATAATTTCAGCTGTAGGCAGTTATTTTGTTGACTAGTTTCATTTATAATAAAAAAACATTAGATTTTATAAACAAATGTGTTTTGTGTGCAGAAATCTTAACTTGTAAAGTAACTAGTACCTTTGTTTTTCTTATGCAACAGTTACTTTGTATATACATTTGTTTTGTGCCTGTATTTATTGTTAATTTTATATTAATGTTTAATATGCGTGTTTGTTTATACACCTTTCTCTCTTTCCACAAGCCATCACTCTGATGAACAGCTGACTTCTGACTCAGTGTCAGGTTCAATTCCTGTGTAATAACCCAGCAACACTGTCTCTAATCAGCACCTGTTTACTGGTTCCACTTATTATTTATTCATCATTCTCTATTTCAGAGCTGTTCATACTGTAATATAATACTTATATAATAACATAACACTTATTTATTCCAGCATCCTTTGCACTATGCTCCATAATTAAAATAATAATTTATCACAAAAATAATTCACTCCTGCACACTTTGCACTCTTCATTGCACTACTGCCTCAACCTGTCTATATTGTTTCTGTTTATAGTATATATATATATATATATATATATATATATATATATTTTGTTTGTTTTGTATGAGTAAGCACATTGTGAGCAATGTATAATCCAAAGCAAAATTCCTCATGTGTGTCCTCATACCTGGCAAATAAAGCTGATTCTGATTCACCAAGGCAATTCCCACATAAGTGTAACTTATTGTGGCAATAAAACCTCTCTGAAATGTAGCGGAGTAGAAGTAGAAAGTGACATGAAAAGAAAAGACTCAAGTAAAGTACAAGGAACTCAATTTTGTACTTAAGTACAGTAGGCTACCTGAGTAAATGTACTTTGTTACATTCCACCACAGTCAAAATTGTACCCAAGTGCATTACTTGAATAAATGCACTTAGTTACCTTTTACAACTGTGGCTTTTGTAGTATTTATTATTATTATTATTATTATAGTAGTGAGAGTATTTTACCATTATAAGCAGAGGACTTGGAGACAGGCAGAATGAGCTCAATTATTAACAGACAGCTTTGTACTGCATACTCCTCCTACAACCTAAAAGGACACGAAAAACACCATTATTCACCATCATACTGTCATAAAATACTCTAATGCATAGATTACTTAACGTATAATAACTTGACTTTAAACTAACGTTAACTGGAATGAGCGAGCTAACATCAGACGAGTAGCTTTCTTCCAACTAGCTAATCCATAGAAAAACAAGGTAGCTTAGCATGCTGGCTAACAATAAAGCTTGCCTGTTTGAATGACTGTTAGCGGATAACGGAAAAGCGAACGTGTTTTTCTTACCTGGTTGGATTTATCCAATGAGCCCAACTTGTAAACATATATGTTGTGTATTTACGCTGCTTCACAAACATTCAGAGTAACAAAGAATTGAATGTAAAGAGTCTGAAGGTTTTGAAGCTGTTTTTGACTCAGTTATCACATGACACAGTCATACACGTGACTCAGCAGTTTAGCGTTAAAGGGACATTACAACGGAAATCTTCACCAGGACTGAATATTAAAATAGAAGTGAATATGCACCTTTACGCCATCTTAAAAACCTTAATTTATTCATTTTAACATGACATATTCATGACTAAAGCAGCAAAGTTATGGAAAGTAACAACGTTCAGTACATTTACTTAAATTTGTTAGGTCACATGAGCTAATTACAGCTCAGCCGAGGAGTACTCTATGGACCTTTTTCACAGCAGACATTTTTGACTTGTCATAGTAGGAAAAGCACAGCTGAAATTGATAACCTTAACGATGGCTCAATTCCATCAAGTGTCCCAGTGAGCTATTTCAGTGAGTCATCATGCACAATACCAGGACCTCTCCTAAGTGGAATGCAGCCATCATTAATGGTTCTGAATACACCTGTGCTTTTCCTACTATGACATGTCTACATGTCTGCCGTGAAAAAGGCCCATCTCACACTGTCACAAGCACGAACATCAATCTAAGATTAAACAGAAGGACAGTGTGAATGGTAGAAAAAGAACCAAGGAAAGCTGCCAAAGAGATACAGGTTAACTCCAGGGTCAAGGTAGGTCAGTTTCTGTTGCTTTTTGAGGGAAAGTGAGATCCATGGAAGAAGACCCAGGAGGACTCCACTTTTGAAAGAAAAACATAAAAAAAAAGACAGACTAAGGAGCTGGCACCTGAGTCAGCTGGAACAGTTTGCTCAGGAAGAGTGGGCCAATCAACCTGTTAACAGGTGCAGAAGACCCCGACCGAGGCAGTGTCTGTAATGTTTAGAGCAATGTGGAATAGCTTGCCAACTATCATAGTGGAGGCATCCAGTAAGGCCAGTTTTAAGACTACTTACAAAAAACTTAAACAATAACTAAACATTATATAATTTAACTATGATGGACTATAACTGTCGGAATGTGGTGTTATTCTATTTGACCCTAATTTACGAAACATGTACACAGTGATATTCTTTTACTTGCACTATATGTCTTGTTTTAAATGTACGTTTGGTATTTTTATGTATGTGTTGTGATTGATTTATGTGGACCCCAGAACGAGTAGCTGCTACATTGTTAGCAGCTAATGGGGATCCGAATAAAGGAAAAAACGTCTCATTGAGAGCGACAAAAAACATTTGATGGCAGTGATTGCCTCTAAAGGTTGTGCAACAAATATTAGGTAAAGGTTCCCATCATTTTTGTCCATGCCATTTTCATTTGTTTTATCAAAATGTTAAAGAAGCAAAGCCTGATTCTATTAAATATGGAATATTTATTTATTTCAGGTTTATTTATCAGGGACAACGCACACTAATAATACATAAAAGTAAAATGTGCTAGAATTAGCCTGGAGGCTATTTTACATCCGCTGTCCCTGGACTGGTGGTATGAGGTCACTCTAAAAAGAGATTAAACGATTAAGCTATCAATAATACATACAGATTTGGCTCTATACAATAAATAATATGAATAAATATAAATAAACGATGGTGCGTGCCAATTACTTTGTCAGTTTCATGTTATTTCATAGAAAATTGTGCATTCATTTTTATTTTTTTAGGAGGGGTTCTGTAACTTCTCTCAAAATAAAATCACACACGCTGACTGACCGTGGGAACAAGTTTATTTCTATTTCGTCTCATGTACAGAAATAATCAATATACAGTTTACAAACAACTGACCAGATTTATGAAGCAAATGATTTACTGCACAGGATGAAGGCCTACAGTTCAGTCCTCCCCACCCTCATGAGTATTTGTACTCAAAACTTCAACAAAGTGGTTCGACAGGTTCAGTGTGTCCTCTCGGGGTCACTGACACTTCCTCTACTGAGAAAACACATTTTCTCATGGTAAACAAAAACAAGCAAGGGAAGCCACAATTGCACAACTCATCATTATAAATTCCATATATGGTCCCAAACAGAAGTACATTTACAGCAGGGGACACAACAGTTCAGTAGGAATCGTTTCATGGCGTCATGGTTTTTCTTCAGACTTTGAATTACATCACATTTTCAGTTTGTAGCGTAGGCGACTGACAGGCTTATGAACAGCGAGCAAATGGTGAAAAGGACCAACAAGTCAGCGTGACTTTTATACAAGCCTTCACTTCATAATCAAACATATTACTCTGCAACAAAACAAAAAAACATCTTCAAGTTTTCTAAACTGGTGAGCTTTTATCTGCTAGATGACACAATTAAGTTCACAGTTGTTGATGCGTCGTAGGCAGTGATGATGCTGAGGATTCAGCGGGCGCGTGTTGGTCAGTATGCTGTCGTTGTAAACATTTACGACCGGAAGTGAATTTCGTTAGAACTGGATTAAGGGAAAAAAAAGTCAGTGTTTCTTCATATAACCAAGTTCATTTTGGCAACACGATTCAAAGCATCACATTTTTGTGCCAAACATCCTGGATCAATTTTCAAAAGCAGGTTTCATCAAAAACACCCTATTCTACATGTTACATGCACGTCGTATACACATAAAATCTCATATAGTTCATCATACCATTTACAAGTTTGGTGAAAAAGAGGATAGATACAAGAAATTAAGATATTAAAGGACGTAAGAGCCGCAAGAAAAGTTGTCAGTTTTTTGGCAGCGATGCTCCCCAGAGTGACGCGTTGCTGTTATTACCACAATGCAGTGTGCTTATTAGTGCCTGGTGACGACTAACTGCATTTTAAAAAAGGGACCTGCATGCCTATCACTGGATCCTATGTGAAAGAAGGCACTTACAGGAGAGAAGTGGTGCAGGCCCTGTCTGAAAACAACCCCTGTGGATCTCAGTAGAATATTAAACAGGTTAAGTCTTCAAGTAAAGTGGTTCTTTTTCTGTTTAGACTTACCCACGTTTCTTGGCGATTAGGGGTTGTCTTATGCGCAGCAGCCTGAAGAACTGTGGGGGGGCTTTTGGTGCCTTCATACATTCATATGCATGCAACCTTTCTAAACCCAAATGGTCTTTCAAATGTCTGGGAAACTATTTACACAACAGGAAACTGTCTCTGTTGACTAAACAACAAACAGGAGAAAGGCAGAAAGTCCAACTTTTGGCAATAAATCACTGACAGAGAGGATGACAGAATGGTAATGCTCAACATTTCAAAATAATACTATCTGAATAAGTAATTTGAACACATGAACACAGCACAGCAGGAAGAGGAAATCAAGTAGATCCCTGAAGGAGCAAAATGCAAGTCGCACGTTGGACTTTATAGATTGGATTTAGGGCTGCAACCAACGATTATTTTCATAGTCGATTAATCTGTTGATTATTTTCTCAATTAATTGATTAGTTGTTTGGTTTATAAAATGTCAGAAAATGGTGAAAAATGACGATCGGTGTTTCCAAAGCCCAAGATGACGTCCTCAAATTTTTTGTTTTGTTCACAACTTAAGGATATTCAGTTAACTGTCACAGAGGCGAGAAGAAACTAGAAAACATTCACATTTAAGAAGCTGGAATCAGAAATTTTACTTTTTATCTTGATTATCAAAATACTTGGCGATTCATGTAATAGTTGACAACTAATCGATTAATCTTTGCAGCTCTAATTGCATTATCCGTTCACAGGGGCTAAAAAAAAAAAGAGACAAGTTCCCTTCAAATTCAAGCTTTGGGAAGCTGTTTCCTTTGAAAGAAAACTTATTCTAATTACAGTTTTGGGCATGGGAGTAGTCAAGGAAAACACAGGTGCACATCTTCTACCATCTATATGAGCCTTTGTGTAGTTTAAGTCCAAGGAAGGAATTCTAATTCACCTAAACAACCATCAACCTCGTAAAAAATGTCATCCACTTCCAAATACTTGGACAATCAATCAATTATCAAATCATTAGTAAGTGCTTTATTCTTATATTTTGCTCTATAAAATGGCTATTTCCACAGTCAGTCTATGCAACGGCTCAGACGATGGTTCAGTGATGTGATAGATGATAGAATTCACAATAAACTGGATACGTTTCAGTACACAATAGATCATCTCAGTGGGATCCAGTGAGATTAACTGACAGTGAGACTACGAGAGTAATCAGAAAGTGCAAAAGCACCTCACTAGAAACACAAAGGTCAAACAACAACCTGAAAATGGACCAGTGAAGCATGGTTGTGCTTATCGTGATCTCTCTGGGTGAAAACATCACTCTTCTCCCATGATTGTTGTGGAAAGATTTCCCCCTTTTGAAAAGAAGCATTCGGTAAGTTCAAAAAACAGCTCACTTCCTGGGGTGGAAGACCATGAGAGGCCTGTCTTCAATCTTCTGCCAGGGGCTCTTCTTGTTCCCGTCTTTGTCGTCGGGATCGTCCTCAGGACTGGTCAAGGAGTCGCGGCGGTTCTCGCTGTTGCTGCTGCGGCTGCTGTTCACGCGGCTGCGTCCTCGTCTGGGGATGGTGGATCCTCGGGAGGATGGACCTTCGTCGAGAAGAGGGGTGAGGGAGTTCTCCTCGGGTGAGACCGGGCGTCCCTCGCTGCTGCTGGGCTCGCTGTGGTCGGGGTATGCCAACTTGGAGTAACACTTCCCCCCACTGCTGCTAACACCGTGGCCCTTCCGTCCTCCCGTCCCCCAACACTCGTCTTTACCCTTCCTGTTCATTGCCGACTTGCGTTCTTGGGACTCCAGAGGTGGTTCAAGGTTGACGTCTCGTCCAGTGTTGCTGGGACCCCCCAAGAATCCCCCAACGCCTCCACCACTGAGGTCATTCCCAGCATCTATGTAGGAGTGGCGCACATGAGCGTTGTTACGTCCATCCAGGGAGATGAACCACGCCCTTGGGTGCTGTTTAACACCCAGCTCCAGTAGCTTCTTCTCAGTCAGAGCCTGCAGTTCACCGTTCATCTGAGCCATGGTGGAGTCGTTAAAGAGCACCGGGATGGTCACGGGTCCGCCAGAGGAGTCGGATGCCCAACTCGGATCCTCCGAGTCGTCGCCTTGGGAGCCACCTTGCTGCTGCTGTTGGCCTTGTTTCTGGATGTGGTGGTGATGGTGCTGCTGGCCTCCTCCCGCGCCATCTTTATCTTGGTCCTTCTGGTCCTTGCCATCTTTGGGAAACTCGGAGGGCAGGCGCATGTAGTGTGCTGGGATGACCAGGGTTGGCACCATGCTCCGGTACATGTTCTCCTTCATCTGGTCAATGGAGCTGCAGAAGATGATCTGACCTGGCTGGGTGTTGAGGGAGGTGGGTCTGGCAAGGCTGTCTACAGCTGCTGCCGAATATTCGGGCGGTTTGTCAGACTGGCTTGGCACGTAGCCTTGAAAGCGAGGCGGGGACGGGGGATCAGAGGAGTACCCTCGATTGTCGTTGGCGTTGTGGTGTCGGTGATATTCAGACTCTTTGCTCTCCATAGGGCTGTAGCTCCGGTTGTAGTCTTCATGCAGCAGAGGGTTGTCCAGGTTATTGGTCTCTGTGGCACGTGTAACCTTCATGGGGAAGCTTTCACCCCGTTGGGGACCTGAAATATTTTTTCCCTTTGCGTGTCGCAGCATGTGAGCTGGAACATGCTTGGTTAAGTCCTCCCGTGAACTCTGGTAGTCTCGAGATGGGGACATTTCAGATTTGTCAATTGAAGGGCCAGACTCAACGTGGCCACCACAGATCAGATTTAGGCGCGAAGTGGATGTTCCCTGGTCTCTCTTTGCACCATTTAGATTGGAAGTGTGGACTTTCCCTTGCTGCCGTCGAGGTTTCAAACACTTCCGCCTAAAAGGTAAAGAGACACTGAAGGTCAGAAATGAAAGAAACACCTTTAATCTGCTGGGGATTACAATAGGAGTCTAATCTAATGAGAGCCTAAAATCACCAAAATCACCGTTATTTTTGCTATTAATAGGAACCTAAATCTGAGACCTGCGCCTACGCTCCCCACACCTGCAGTAGTAGAGCAGCACACAGAGCAGGATGAGCACCAGCAGGGCCAGCGAGCCCAGGATGGAGAGCAGGAACAGGGTGTGGTAGGTGGTGATGTCCCTCAAGCCTGGATGAGACAAACCCAATCCTGCAAGACAATTCATGGCACAAAGACGTCTGAATCATTGTTAGCGCGTCTCTCAATGATCTGATATCCCCACCACCCTGTCTGTGGCACTCAGCCTCAAGCCCATTGTTTCCTACTGAGGGTGTAAATCTTTACAGTGTGGCTCATTGATGCGTTTTAAATAGTTTTTGGACAACAATGGAGCTCCATGGCATAAAGGAAGACAATATATCAGGCATTTATGAGATTATTATTGTGTTAACGACAAGAAAAACAAAGAATATCACCAGCCTCATCCTCATTGAATGGGAGGGTTACGTGATTTAACTTCTTCCAGAGACAAAATGTCATACTGTAGATTTGATGCATCATGAGAATACCACCCGACAAATCTTTCCCTGTACTGATTTCAGTATGTTATTATGGACTTATTTAAACTATGCAATGACGCCTGACCTTCAGCACCAAACAGAACATTACATTACAGTTTAAGTTTTTCTGTTTCTCTCCAAGAGACAAACAGGAACATCTGCTGGCACAGCAGCAACACTCAAGATGAAAAACAGCACAGGCAGCAGAGCAGGAGGGGGAGATGAGTTACGGCAGCGTTTTCCTTAGGTTTGTGGATAATTTAGGTGCACATATTTGGCAGGGGGTTTAAAGGGTCTTCCATCAAGAAAATTTTATGTTTTTTAATATAAAATGCATTTTTACATTGTTTCAGACCATAATTATAACCATCCGTCTGTGTCTAAAATGTTGGAAAAGCACATAGTAAATAAGTAACACTCAAAAAGCTTTAAGACAAAACTTGCTAATGAAGTCCAAAGGGACCAACTACAATCATTAGATCTGAGAAAGTCATTTAGTTATTTTGATGCTCACATTGAGTTAACATTCATTCGGCTTAGATGGTGCCCAAAACGGCTGCACGTAAGTCTTATAATGGTAGGAAAAACCCTGATTACAGTACCTGAAGATGAAGGGAAAGCAGCTAACCAGTATCCCATCTGAGGAACCACAACATTCCACACAAACTGTGGGCCGTCCTTTTTGATGTAGCCCGTCCCGTTCCTAACCCACAGTCCTGCAGAAATGTAAAATATTATCACTGTTATTACATATGCCGCATAAGAAAATCTGATGCCTACATTACAGAAAGTATAGATAAAAAAAAACCTTTTTTGTGCTTCCCTTACCCGTCTTAGGCTGATACAGCCAAGCAGGAACACTTGTGGCCATCCTGTTGCGGGTGTCGGACGGCAGTGGCACCGAGACGTGGATCGGATCTGAGACCTGGATCTCACGGCCATTTTTGTCAAAGAGCTGAATGCTGACCACAGCCAAAGCTGTCAAGTCTGTCCACCCTGTTTCTGCACCTGAAAAAGTCACCGATATCAGCTTTAACACGTCTGTTACAAATCTGTAAAATGTTGTGTTCTTACAATCAGGATTTTTGAAGCAGATGCATCACTCCCTTGTTCACTCTTTCACTATTCAAACAAACAATCAGTATTTCACTCTATAGTAAACAGTTAATATGAATCATCATTTTGTGGTGATTTATTGGGTGATCAGCAGACCCAAACTACAGTTTTCAGCGGTGATCCACAATGAAAATCTGGGGGACAGTTTTCTTCTTGGGGTGAAAAAGTGTTTTTTTATGTATTTTTAATCTGTTTAAAATCTGTGCACCTGGGCTTTGTCATGTTGAAATGAGAAAGAGCCTTCCTTGAACTGCTGACACAAGTTGGGAGCTCACTATTGTATAAAATATCATGGTGTGATGTAGCATTAACATTTCCCTTCGATAGAAAAACGTGGCTTAGATTAGGGCTGGGCGATATGTAGAAAATCAGGTTTCACGATATTCTTGAAGAAATACCTCAATGTCGATATTGCAACGATATTATAGCGTTGACAATTGGTGCTTTAAAAAAATATCTTCACATCATCAAGTGGGTAAAGGCAATAATAGAACAGCTAGAACAGTCTGGTAAGTTCATGAAATTACATAACTTATGTTAATTAATTAATGCAGCCTTTAAAACCAGGAAAAGACACTTAAGCCATATTACGATATTACGTTATCCAAAATCTAAGACTATATCTAGTCTCTCATCACGACAATGATATGATATCGATATATTGTCCCCCGTAAAGTACACAAACGTACGTATCCACACACCTCAGGCCAGATAGTAGATCATTCTCGACACCCACCTGAGCTGTTGGTCTCTTGGCCCAGGAGAAACGGGAAACCGCCAATCTCATACTGAGTCCTGGCTGTGGTCAGCGCAGCAGACAGCGCTGTGTAGTTGGAGTCAGACGGCAGCTGAAGGGACTTCCTCTGGAGCTGCACAAGTGGCTGGTTACGAGCTCCTGCAGAGAAACAATCCGTATGTAAATCCTACAACCAGCTCATGTCTTAAAGGTCCAATGTGTAGGAATTTCTCCCATCTAGCGTTGAGATCATATATCACAATCAACTCTCTCACACCACGCAGTTCAAAGTATGTATTACAGCTACGGTAGCCTTCACGCTTCAAAAAGCCGGTCTCTTGCTCTTTTCAATCTCCTTTTTCTTTTTCTGGGCGAAGAAGAAGACTCCTGTTCCTGAAATTTGGATTTTGAATACGTGTGGTCCTCCATGTTTCCTTCTTCAAACTTGCCCGGGGCCGGGAAGCTACGATCCCCGTTAGCAGCATTAGCAGCACCTGTGAGTGTATCATGTGACAGCGAAAACACGAAAGGCGGAGCAGTATGTCCTGTATGTCCCTTACCGGCTAACGTATTTCAAGATGGAACATGCAATAGGAATACTTGGAATTGATGGTGGTAAATATTCATGAAAAAGAACAAGTTTGTGAACGGGCAACACAGATATTGATAATGAACAACTAAACACGTTACACACTGGACCTTTAATGTCTCTTTAAAGATGTCAACATACGGGTATTTTAGTGAGTACGTTTACATGCACACCAATATTCCACTATTATTTGGAATATGACGATATTCCAAATTTGATACAGGTAATGTAAACAGCATATTCCATTTGGATATTCAGAATAAGGCCTTTTTCTGAAGTTAGCATTTTATTATTAAGACATGTAGGATATGCCTGTATTATTTGGGTTTAAGAGGCATTCTTGGACATGTATACAGTGCATTCAGAATATGCGTCTCAATCGTGTTTTTTTACCGCAGTTTGTGACAGTTTATGGCCTCTTACCTGTTTACGTCTGAAGCGTGATTTATGCTTCTGCATTAAATCTACGCCGTGGTTACGTACATAAGAACGTGGAAACACAGACCCAACGCCGTAGCCTGACGTGCACCTCTTGAAAAATGTAACTACACATCGCGGCGATGCACATCGCTCGGCTGTGGCTTGGCAGAGTTGCATTTCCCCCCCCCCCCGACTCATTTCCTTGTTCTCATTCTCCATAAACATGAAATCAAGGAGAGAGTTAACTTTTCCTGCTCCAGATTTCCCACCGTGGTGAGAAAGAACAGGGGAGACACTTTGTTTCTCTCACTAGGACTCTAGAGTCACTACTCGCTCTGAAGCTAATCACCGTCACTCTCTCACTCACTCTACCACACACACACACACACACGTCAGCCCTGCTATTCTCTTAAAGAGACGCACAAGTATAAACTCCAGGCCACAAATCTCGCTTTACGGTCAGCTCTGTGTGTTTCTATGGTTGAGATGCATGCCCAACACACAAACACAACTAATTTCAAACATTATGAAAGACTTGGATATTAACGGGTTTTTGGATATGCACAAACATCGCAACGGCGACCTTTTCAAGAAGCTGGTTGAAGGAATGAAAGCGGGATGCTGTGTTCACAATGTCCAACAAGTCCGCCACCCTTGGGAAACTTTTTTTTTAAAATCCCATTTTGCACGGCTACATGTAAACAGGAACATTAGTGGAATATTCACTTTCATTAGCCATGCAAACAGCTGAGTCGGAATGTCGTCTTTTTGCGAAATAAGGGCAAAAACAGGAATACTATGTACATGTAAATGTAGTTAGTGAATTACAGATACCAAGGAAAATATAAAGAAGGAAAAGCATTGATGCCAGACTTTGGTGCCAGTTATATTAAAGTTAATGGGGTGGCAACTCACTATAACCCATATTTGTAAAAAAAAAGTACTCTGCTGCAGCTGTTGCTATGGTGAGTAGCAGCAAATAACACAGGCTCATCTAAATCTAAATCTGTGAAGGCGTGAGTAGACACGAGGGAGAGGAGAGGGGTGTGAATATATCATCACTCTCTGCTGGAGACGCACTAATTTAAGATGTGATGACAGAATAACTGTTGAAGGGGTCACTGACAGACCCCAAAATAGGACTAACGTTACCCGACAGCTCAACATTTTTGTAAAACTGTCCGTTGTGATTCATAATTTTAAAACATTGGACTCATAAATTGTGTCTCAGTTCCTTGGAGTGAGCCAAGAGTCCCTCATTAATTCAAGGTGGGACGGGATAAGTGAGCGTACACGGCTTATCATCAAACATTCATGTTTCTTCAGAGAGAAATGTGTTGTTTTCTTTACCTGGTGACCCAGACAGCACCTGCAGCACGTCATCGTACAGAATAAGTGTTCCTGGCCTCTGAACCAGGAGGTACAGGCTGACGGATGCATACACTGGAGGAAAAAAAAAGGAAGAAATGTAAATTAACTCAACAGAAGTTTTACCATCATGTCAGCCAACGTATAGTAAAGTTTCAGTTTTCTCAAGTCAAATATTTGAAATAAATGAATGATAAACAGAAAATGAAACTGGAACACGTACAGGAGTTTAGTAGCCTGGAGGCTAGCCGAACCTAGCCCCGCCCACAACATTTGAGGTTGGGAAGTTCGGTCTGGACTTGTGGAGCAACTATGCTCGAGCCAGAGCTGTTCGGACCAATCAAATTGTCAGGGCGGGCTTTATACGACGATGGACAGACGATCAACAGTAACGTAATCAACCACGTCACCAAAGAGCACTTGGGTTGAATTTGTTTACAACAAAGATGGCTGCCATCGCGTCTGTTATAGAAGATATCGACAGCGCATTCATTTTAAAAGAGGAACAGAAAACCTCGATCACGTATGTATACACATTGCTACACCCGTCCGCACGACACGGAAACTGCCGCCTCTGCCTTTGCTCTGTCGAAGCCTGCCTTCGACTGGCAGCTTCTGTGACGTCTGTATCCGTTGCTCTGATTGGTTGGAGGTCTATCCAATTGAGTGCAGAGGCATTTTCTTTCTTGGTTGGGTTGAAACACGCCCCATAATCACAGCCCAATGGAGCGGCATCAGACTCATATTCTGACTAGAATCTGAGTATGACCACGTCAGGCTAGGAGTTTAGTGGTGCAACTAACAAATAATTTTCATAGTCAATTAATCTGTCGATTACTTTCTCGATTAATCGATTAGTTGTTTGGTCTATGAAATGTTGTTCAGTGTTTCCCAAAAAGCCCAAGATGACGTCCTCAATGTCTTGTTTTGTCCACAACTCAAAGATATTCAGTTTATTGTCACAGAGGAGAGAAGAAACTAGAACAATATTCACATTCACAACAAGCTGGAATCCAAGAACTTGTTACATTTTTTTTCCAACAACTAATTCAAACTAATGATTGAATTGACAACTAAACGATTAATCTTTGTGGCACTAGCTAGAGTTGAACAGTTCATTTGGCTTTAACTTTAAGGACAAATAATTGAACTTTTATTGTATTCAACTTAAATCGTTACTTTCAATCTATTGGCATTCATATCAATGTCGCTCAAACGAAAGTGCTCTTCCCGCTTAATAAACTGCACCTTCTTCCTCTGTGACTTACGGGGGATGCGGCTGGAGTGCCAGGGCACAGAGTTGGTGACGTAGTCTTGTTTGGAGGCTGTGATGATGACCCATGTTCCGGGGCGGTACAGGAAGCTGACTCTCAGGACGCCATCGCTGCCGGCCCTGCTGGACGCTAAGATGGTCTGGTTGCTGTGGACTTCCACCTGAGCGTCCACCAGCGGTGACAGGTCGCTGTTGTCGAACACCTGGACTTTTATTTGCACCTCTGGAAGAACAGAAAGACAGGTTGCATTACGCGGAAACAGTTAGTGATTAAGTAGTCTATATCGACGAGGTTTTAACTTCCGGTATTGTTCGGGTGCCGCCGGAAATTCCGCCGGATGTCCCTCATTTTCGGCCGGATGTCCGTTACCTTCCACTTTCTTTGTGTTGTAATTTTAAACTAGCTAGACTATCTGTCCAATCTGAGTTTTCTGTTGCTCGACTAAAACTACTTTTGAACGTACACACGTTCCACCAAAACAAGTTTGTTCCCGAGGCTATTTTGTAGAGGCGCCGTTGCTCCGTCCATGTCTTTCAGTCCCGGAACATTTTGTTTCTCGTCTTGCTTCTTGGACAGCTAGATGTGGGTCACGCTGGGGGATGTTTCCATGGATACACACTGACTCTTGTTATTGCTGCTTCCTCACTTGGCTCAGTTCATGTAGCACTACATGAGCTGTCGCCCTCTAAACCCTCCAGGCCTCTAATGACAAACCCCTCGAAAAACGCACTAATTCAGATCATAAACAGCATGTATGTGTGTGTGTGTGTGTGTGTGTCCATACCCATTGTGTGTGTGTAAATGCTTACATGCATTACCATAATTGGTTCAATAAAAGCTCCCGAATGTGTGTGTGTGAGAGAGAGAGATTGATTGTATATGTGTGTGTGTGTGTGTGTGTGTGTGTGTGTGTGTGTGTGTGTGAGTGTGAGTGTGAGTGTGAGTGAGAGAGAGAGAGAGAGAGAAGTGGATTTCCTCAATCTGGGCTTGAAGCAGCTCCATTGACAGAAACACTGAGAGACACAGTGTCACATCAAGAGTCTGGGAATTCACCCACTCACAGAGCCTGAATATAAATTCAGCTGAGAAAGTGGAGTGGAAACCTTCCAAAAACTCAGACAAATCCTTAGAACTTAAACTCCCTAGGGCTGCAACTAACGGTTATTTTCATTGTTGATTAATCTGTTGCTTATTTTCTTGATTAATCAAGTAGTTTGGTCTATAAAATGGTAAAATGCCAAATGTCTTGTTTTGTCCACAACTCAAAGATATTCAGTTTACTGTCAAGGAGGAGTGATAAAAAAAAATGACTGTGACACTGTGGTTTTTCAAAGTCAGAGAGAGGAAACTGATATTCAGTGAGAATGTAGTCATTTCACTTTTAGGTTTTGCCCTTTTCTTTAAATCTAATCAACAGTTACTGCAGCTTTGACTGCTACGCATCATCACTGGTTTCTAAGAGCACAATAGGGTTGCAGCTATTGATTATTTTCATCATCCATTCATCTGCTGATTGTTTTCTCGAATATGTAATTGTTTAGTTTAAAACATATCAGGAAAGAGTGAAAAGTAACCCCCCCCAGAATTCTGTGTACTTTCATAGACAGACCAAGAAAACCAGCAATTATTCACCTCCGACGGGCTGGAAGTGGTGAGTGTTTGACTTTACTGGTTTAAAAATAAAAAAAATCACTTCAGTATAAAAAAAGTTGCTGATTGAATTGGCTGATCAATGAACAGCTGATGATGCCGTGCAAAACTGCAGATTTCTTAAGGAGATAATTACTTCACATACACTGTTAGAAAAGTCCGTAGAAATACTGACAGATTTGATTGTTTGTCATCTGTTTGATTAACAGAAATGTCCGTTAAAAGGTAGGGGTGCACGATTCAGAAAATGTCACGATTCAATATCGATTTTTAGACTCAAGATTCGATTCAAAAAGGATTCTCGATTAAAAAAAACGATTCACAGCATGTAAATGTAGTTACTTTCCCCATGTGATTGCAGTAGACATACAATAAAAAAAATATTTATATATTAATTATATATAAATAATAGAAAATTATTAAAAAAAATGATTTTTTTTTTTGGAAAGTCTATGAATTGATTCTGAATCGGTAGAGCATGAATTGATTTTTTTTTGCACACCCCTAGTTAAAGGTACTGAGGATACACTTAACATTTTGAGAATTTTCCATTTTTGGATTAACAGAAATGTCTTAATTTAAGGGAAAAGATTTTTTTCTTACAGTGCAGGGCTATACATCAATATTATATTGACATCGATATACGAGGCTAGATATCGTCTTAGATTTTGGATATTGCAATATTGTGATATGACACACGTGTTGTTTTTTTCTGGTTTTAAAGGCTGCATTACAGTAAAGTGATGTCATTTTCTAAACTTACCAGACTGTTCTATTTATTTGCCTTTACCCACTTAGTCATTATATGCACATATATATGTTAATATTTTAAACTAGTGCTGTCAGTTAAACGCGTTATTAACGGCGTTAGGGCAAACCCATTTTAACGGCGTACATTTTTTTATCGAGAGATTAACGTTCTTTTTGGCCTAGCAAACTTTGTAGTTTTTTTCACATGCTGTTGCAACAACTAGTAACGTTAGAAAAACTACAACACCACACCGGATCTAGCTAGACCGGAAACAAAACAGGCACGCCGCACACACTTGTTTGGGCTTGCGAGCTGGCCAAAGAGTAGTAGGCTAACGTTACGTTTTGAGTGGATGGCGAGCGCGAGACGCCGTAATGGATGCCAAGAAGATTCTGAATGGAAAGTTTACTTTTAAAAAGTTGCCAAATGGTTCCATTGACAAGACCAAAGTGATCTGTGTGTGTTGTCGTTGTGAACTGAGCTATCATCGCAGCACGTCCAGTCTGAAATACCACTTGATGGCCAAGAACACAGCTGATGCCAATTCTCCCTCCCCCCCTCAAAGCCAGGCGACAAAAGCACAAAGTAAGCCGATCCACTTTTCCATGTTGATAAGAGCATTAAAATGAGAAAAAAATAATTAGACAAAAAGAAATCTAGGGACATTTAGAATAGATAAAAATGTGCGATTAATTGCGATTAATAGTGAGTTAACTATGACATTAATGCGATTAATCGCGATTAAATATTTTAATCGTTTGACAGCACTAATTTAAACTAAGTTTTGTGTTGGAGTTTGTAACATTCCAAAATCATAATTTTGACTTAAAGATTTTCATTTTCACTGTAAATGCATATCGGTTCCAAATATCAGTTTCATTAACTACTAATAATCGGTATCGGCCTTGAGAAACCAGCATCGGTCGATCCCTATCAGAAATATCGTGATATTTGATCTTTTTCCATATGGCCCGGCTCTAAGTTCACAATATCTTGCGAGTTGTTGCAGTTCAGGAGAGGAACATCTGAGCTGTTCCAACACACCTCTGAGGCATCAATTAACTGAGGATTTAATCAGTCGAGCAGCAGCTGGAGAGCAAAATCTATCCCAATGTAATCTAAATTAGCTTTTAACAGACAAACAAAAGACAGAAATGACTCCATTACCAGTAGAAGTCTGGCACTTAAAATGATACTGAGGTAGAAGAGCAGAAGTATTGGTAGCTAAATGTACTTAAAGTAGCAAAAGTAAAAGTACTCATGCCCTGTTCATTTTCACCATATGTTGTGTGTGTATATATATATATATATAAATAATCAGATCATTAATGTGTAAGCAGCTTGTTCATGTTGTAGCTGGCAGGTGAAGCTAATTTTAGGAACTCTGTATACTGTTTGTAGTGCAAAGTTACAGAAGCGCATTGCATTCACAAAAGAAAAAGAATTAGACACATCATGTGTTCCTAAGGGCGTAACTTTGGGTTCAACATTGGGGGGGGGGGGAGCAAAATGAAATTTTTGGTCTTCAAACAACTTCATTTTCTGCATTCTGGTGAATTTTTCATCCTTTTCTGCATCAACTTTTGGTGCAAAGGTCTTTATGTATGTAAAGGAAATTATATTAGGTTTTTGGGGTGGGTTGCACTGGCCAGTTTTAATTATTGGGGGGGGTTGTAACAGAAATCCTGTTTCCTGCCTCAGCACTCGGCCACCCCGTGACAAGGTACAGTACACAGTAGGGATGTGACGATGCATCTCGAATCGGTTAAAAAACTATATAAATGTGAAAAAATGAAAAACGAATCACAATGCAATTTTAAAACGGCACTTGTTTGACTTCAGACGTCACTCAGCTTCTTAGTTCATCAATGTGAACAGATTCTTTTTCTATTTATTTAGTTATTGTGATGTGGGATTTGTTTAAGAAACTGAATTATTCATTTCTTATTTAATATTTGTGATAAATACAATGTCAGCTGCACTTTTGATAAGAGGACACATCTGTTTATATATATATATATATATATATATATATATATATATATATATATATATATATATATATATATAATTTATATTTATATATATATAAAAAACTGTGGCTCAGGTGGTAGAGCGTTCTTCTACCAATCGGATGGCCGGTGGTTGGATTCCTGGCCCTGCAGCCTGTGTCGAAGCATTGAAGTGTCCTTGGGCAAGACACTGAACCCCGAATTGCTCGGAAAGAATTCATCGGTGTGTGAACGATTTGGATAAAAGCGTCAGCTAAATGAAATGTAATGTCATTTTTTTCAGTCATTTGTCTGCAGCTCATTCGGTATTAAAAATAATCGTGAGAAAAAGCATCGTGAATCGTATCAAATTGGGACTTGAGTGTATCGTTACATCCCTAGTTGATCATGTGTTTTGTATGTACTGTAAAGTAACTACAGCTGTCACAGACAAATATAGTGCAGTAAAAAGTACAACATGTCCCTTTAAAATGTAGTGGAGAAAAATGACACTTAGTTACAGTTTGACAGGGTCTGTCTGTGACCATCCATGCAGCCTAAAATAGCTTGAAGCATGCATATTGCAATGTAATTACATAATGTCCTTCAAAATGCACACCATAACATAAACACTGCTGCTTTTAATTAAAGCTGCTGCTACGTCGACATTCATGTTTGTATTCATGCAAAAATGTATTTATGGGGCTTTATGAGAACGAAAAGTGTCTGTTGTCTTAGAGGCTGAAACATATCCACCCTGGTTTCTCTGGCATTGTTGTAGTTTAAAGCAGAAACACAAGAGACACGTAGGGCCTGTGTTTCAGCACGTTAGGCCTGACATTACAGACACTGTTTAAGGCCTTCAACACAGATCTCACACCACACATCTGAACAGAATCACAGCACACACACACACACACACACACAAGTGTGGCCCACCACGCTGATATTAATGAATCTATATGCCATCAAACTAACATTATCAAGCGGATACGATGAGAAAATCCTCCCCTTAAAATCCATCGCCTTTTCAGACTGCATGATATCAGAGTGCAGCAGTGCAAAGAACCGACGTTTTTTTTCCGCGAAAAGCCATAAAAATGCAACCACTCCCATCTCCTCATTGTGCTGCATCCCCCCGTATGGCGAGCTTACCAAATGCTCCCTGATCTGGAAGAGATTTGGCCAGCGCCTGCCGGACCGCGCAGATCCAGACGAACAGGAGCAAACGAGAGATGGAGCTGGCTGGCATCCTTGCAACTACATCTCTAGTCCCAGCTCGGCGGCCGTGTGTCCATATTTCTCACCCAGCAGCAGTTTCTCTGTTTCACTCCTCAGACATTTAGCTTTGAATGGTGCCGAGATGCTGCCGTGCCGTCTGTGTGTGGGCTTCGCCTTGTTTTTATTGTCTGAGCTGGAGAGGAAAAGTGTCCAACGTTTCCCTCTGCTGATCTCAAGTGGAACAGCGACTCGAGCTGCTTCTTACTCTGCACACAACACTGTTCTTAATCTGTATGGAGAACATGTCAGGATGCATGGGGAATTCATTTAGAAACGCTAAATACATATACACACAGTAATGATATTATTATTTTTTTTTACAACAATACAAACCAAGTTAGACCAAATTAAATGTTTATGATCTCAAGTGGAATATCGACTCAACTGCTTCTTTTTTCTGCATAACACTGTTCCTAATATGTATTTTAAGACTGTGGGGAACATGTCAGGATGCATGGGAAATTAATTTCGAAACAGGTTTTTAAATGTTTACAGAAAATATTTGCCCACATGTGACCAGTGTAATGAGGGCTAACCCAGTGTTGGAAAAAGTACTTTACTTTGCTTAAAGGTCCCATATGATGTTCATTTTCAGGTTCATACTTGCATTTTGGGTTTCTACCAGAACATGTTTACATGCTTTAATGTTGAAAATACACTTTATTTTTTTGTCATACTGTCTGTCTGAATATATCTGTAGTCACCCTCTGTCTGAAACACTCCGTTTTAGTGCCTGTCCCTTTAAATTTGTTTCATGCTTCTTGCGGCCTGGACGGCGGTATTGTGCAACTGCAGCCTGGGCGACTGTGTGCGGAGGGTCTGCGGACGGTCTGAGCGCCGAGCCGTGCACATACGAGATTTTATAACAGCGCTGTCACTACCCGAGTGTACGCAGGGCTTGTAATGTGTGTGTGTGTGTGTGTGTGTGTGAGTCACAAGCATGTTTTTAAGGACAAAGTACATGAACGCACAGTGTGAGAAGTATTAACAGGATTAAAAATCCCTTAATACGTCGGTTAGACGTTGATTATTTTTCGATTAATCGTCCAGCCCTATTCACCATTAAGAATCCCAAAAATAAACACAACTCTGTATTCTGTGTGTTAGACGGGCAGGCCATTACAGAACTTTTGACTTTGACATGGTTCTCCGCAGACAGATTGGTAGGCTCTCTGGATATTACATTTGGGGTTTAGGGAATATCACAAGCTAGGTAATCTTGATTGGGGATGACAGTCCCCTTACACTGTCAACATGCTATTTTTTACCCAGCTCGTTGCACATTATTGCCCTCAGGCAAACCCAATCCCATTTCACCTCTAACCCTCCCCACATTACCTCATTATTAAAACACGTACGTAAAGCTTAAGTGCTTAACTTTTTGATATTAATGAACGTCCGTTACATTCAACCATTGCCAAATGAGTTGCTACAAAGCTAATGAAGACTATCAGCTCCACACAACTCTCTCTGGATTTCTCAGTGTGACTATGATCAGAAGATTGTGGCGTCCGGTGACTTTCCCGCGCAGAAACTTGAGTGAAGATAATGTGTGTTGCGTCATGTGGATGCGCCAACAGTCACTTTTGTCATTACTTAGAATTCCTCATGGGGGCGACAAAAACTACGCACTATAGCTTTAAAGGCACAGTTGCGTGAGTGTTTTGATACTTTCACAGTATTTATATAGCACATAGAAATACTCTTGCATTTCCTGCATTCAAAAGTCTAGCCTTCATTATGTAAAAGTACAAAACTATTAGCATTTAAATATACTTAAAGTACAATAAAATAAAAGTACTCATTTAGTAGAAAAGTCCATTTTAGAATGTTTAATATATACGATTGATTGTTTGATTTTCTTTTTTTTTTTGTATAACGCACAAAGTGAACAACCCTCATGGATTTACAAGACACCAGAAGTAAAGTGTTCATTTAATTACTAAATGACAAACCAAAATATTCTGCCTTCTCTGCTAGGCTGAGCAAAATAAAATCTGCTACAAAAAAGTTCCCCATCCTGAAGTACAACTCAAATTGTTTAAAATCATCCAGCCAAAAGAAAACATAAATGGTCATTTTTCATAAAAAAGTACATTATGTCCTCGTAGACAGGACAGTAAAACTGTTTAAATTGAATTATACTGCATGTAAAGTTATACACTATATTCTTTATGAGACAATAACTATTTCAATTCTTTTTAATTACATCATATATCAACAGACCAGTTTTCTCTATACATGAGAAACACTTTGCTCCTAATCTCCTGAATCACAAAGTCACTTTTTCTGGAAAATTATGAATGAAAAATCGTTCAAATTAAAAAAGGATTTTTAACTCTTTAGCCCCGTGATGACCATACATTACTGGATTTAAATTATTGATGCATTAATGTGGAGCTAATTTAACTGTATTCTCATATACACACATATATATATATATATATATATATATATATATATATATATATATATATATATATATATATATATATATATATATATATATATATATATATATATATATATATATATATACATACATACACACATATATACACACATATATATATATAATGTGTGTATATATAATGTGTGTGTGTATATATATACATACACACATATATATACACATATATATATATATATATATATATATACACACACACACATATATACACATATACACACACACACATACATACATACACACACACAAACTTTATACACTGCTGGATAGCTTAGGAATTTCTCCCTGGGATCAATAAAGTCTAATTGATATAAGGTCGAAATACTATAGATTTGTTTTTAACTTGTACAAACAAGTTATTATCACTCTCTATTGTGTTGCTCCTTTTACCACTGATGCATTTACAACGGGATCTTAGTAAAATTAAATATAAATGCATTAAAATTTTGTATTCTTTGTTTGTTTAAGGAGAAAATGTTCCTTGTTGTTTTGAAGCAGTCAGTGTCCATTACTTAAGTAAAAGTACTTATACCACACTGTAAAAAAATACTCTGTTACAAGTAAAAGTCCTGCATTGAAAATGTTACTTAAGTAAAAGTATGTAAGTATCATCAGAAAAAAGGGGTTAAACTATTAAAAGTACTCAATGCAAAAAAATCCTCCCATTGTAGAAAGTGTAAAAGGAGCCAACCAGTTGTGTGTTCAATGTTCTATTCATTTCAGTTGGACTTGTAGCCGTTATATTGTTGGCTAGTTTACTTTAGAATAAAACATCAGATTTTATAAACTACATGTGTTTTGTGTGCAGAAATCTTAATGTGTAAAATAACTAAAGCTGTCAGATGAATGTAGTGGAGTAAAAAGTACAATATTTCTCTCTGAAATGTAGCGGAGTAGAAGTAGAAAGTGGCCTGAAAAGACTCAAAAAAGTACAGTACTGGAGTATATATACTGCAATCAACTTAGACACACACACGAATAATCAATATTGATTTCTATATTGTTAAACATATGTAAAATGACAAAAGTTATGGGAAAACATCAAAATAGATTTATAACGAATTAAACAAGTTTTCTTACAACACAAGGTGTATTTCAACTGACTATCATATGTCATATTGGACTGGTACAACATGAATAAAAAAAATAAGGCCCATGTCTACAGAACAGGACATGTTTACTGGTTGGACAGTATTAAATATATAAATAAAGAGAACAGGACACAACTTTTCTTTCGCTTCTGATTCGTTCCGTTGTCTTTTTCTTCACTTACACTGTCAATCTGTCTAAATATGCACACACGTGGTACCAGGGCGGCGCTGGCCCGCCCACTTTACTCACTGGCCCGCCCACTTTACTCACTGGCCCGTCCAGCCAAGTTACGAGCCAGCAAAATACGTTTTGTTATGAAAAATATTCAAATGTATGCAAAAAAATAAAAAGAAATAACAGAACTAGCTAGTTGTGTGTGTGTTTAATGTGTATTTTCTTCTGATTAAAACAAAACAGTTTTTAACCCTTCAATCAAACGCCTTCGGAACATAGTTGGTTGCTATGGTAACAAGCAGACTCTCCGGGCTGCCTTCAGCAGCTAACGTTAGCTAGCCAGCTTTTTAAGACAATGCACCATGGATGTGTTAAGCAATGTACTGTTAAAAGTTACCGCGACAACAATGGCTTCTCTTTAAAGTGGTATGGACAGTTTTCTTGGATGGAATACAGTGTAAATAAGGACGAGCTGTTCTGCAGCATGTGCAGACATTTCCCCAGCGGAGCTGACAGCCCATCAGCCAGAGAGGAGGCCGTCAGAAACGTGTTTCACGCTTCTTGTGTTATTAAGTAACCTAACCTAGTAACCTTCCTATTTAGTAAGAAATGGGGAACACTGATGATGGCTTCTAGCTGAAACACGTTTGTGTTTTGCCCACATTAAATAAGATGATAAGTTATCTGTGAGTGATGTAGTTTTTAGTTTTCTTTGATCCTGTCACTGCCGTGGACTCCATAAACTAAGATTTGGTGCCACTTTTCATGATATCTTTCATAATTCAAACAATGCTCGGCTGGAAGTTTTCATTCTTTGATTTTCTTTTACTGCTGGTAGCCATTTGCTGCTCATGATCTGACCATAGTCCTGAAGCAACAATGCTGTTGCATCGTTACATGTGTGATTTCTGTCTGATGTAGGCTATTATTTGTCATGCAGTATGTAAACGCCTTCTCTGCTGTGTGGGTTCATGTTTAGTTGCCACTTTGTGCAATAAAAAGGTTAATTTTATAACAGTGCTGTGCAGAGCCAATGCTGCTGGTTCTGCCGGTGCAAATATATTTTAGCCTGAATAGGTTAAAACCGACAGGTTTTTAATCTGTATATTTGTGTACAAACTTCTTAGACTGAGTTTTGTTGGTTGAGCAGGTTGTGGGCAGTACTGTTATGGCCGTTGTAATGCAGTATGTTGAAGGTAAAAATCGCTGCAGTTTTTTCAGTTGGTCCTTTTTGCTACTTCGTCTTTTGAAAATGGCCCACTCACTTGTGTACCGGCCCGCCCAAAATACTATTTCTGCCTACGCCACTGCGTGGTACGCTCCATAGGGTTTGTCACGTAGTGGACCTGTGCCCTGACGTGCACTAACATGTGCAAGTGGCACGGTAACTGGCCAATCAAATGATGATCATTACAGCGTTTCAAGCGGGGTCTAAATCAAACAACTAAGCCACACAGTCAACGGACGGGACGCAGCGCTCCATAAAATATTGCATACTTATCACAATGTCCCCCCCCGGCCCCATTCACCCCTAAACTGACAGAAATGATGTCATTCCAAACAAGAACAAGCTGAACCAAACTGGGGAAACACCATCATATGTGAGGAAACACCAGTGGCAAGACACTTAAAACATACAAGCTCTGAACAATAGCTAATAAGTACATCAACTTTAAATTGTTAAAACAAAAAGTACAGATATATAGATAACTAGAATAAAAAAAAACAGCTATTACAATTAATTATAAAACTAACTAAATCAAACGACAAATAAAATGGACCACAAGTATATATAACTTTAAAAAAAAAAAAAAAAAAAAAAAAGTTACATTCCACCACTGGTTGTGATCGAACTTCCCTCTGTTGTCTGTTTCTCACATCAGAGCTGAATCTTAGAGAAGAGATGAGTTCTGGACCATTCCAGGTATCTTTCTGCAGACTTTCACCACCGACAGCAGCTGCTCAACTTATTTATCATTTTTAGTATTTAATTAAAATGCCGTATTGCAAGTATTTTATTCCCTGGCAGTATGGAGAGGTGTCAGCAGATTTATCGTTCCATAAAAAAGCTTGCTGGTATTTCATATTCAGCGCAGATATCCACTCTTCGTTATGGGAGACGGCGTAATATTGTTGCTGAACTCAATCACAAAGCAACTGGAAGGTGAACATTTTATCTGGTAACACTTTAAACCCACCTGTTTAGCATTTAGTCCGGATATAAAACACATGATTGTTTTTCACACACAAATGCATTTATGAGCAGATATAAGTACATTTTTGGCCACACATACTTCTACAACACATCATCCTTTAAATATGCAATGCAAGGGAGAGTTTCAATGATTAAAAAAATTGAAGTTTACTTGGACTTACAGTCCAAGTAAGCAGGCAGCAATCCAAAAAAAAAAAAAAAAACCCAGGAAAACAGGGATAAAACCAGGAACACTAGAAAACAGGCAGGACTTCTTGACACCAAGTACGATGACGAACTGACACCAGACAAAGGGAGCACACAGACCGAATACACAACAACGAGGGTTGTAATGAGACACAGGTGACATGAGGGCTGATGAGCCTCACTTGTGGATGTCCCTCACCTTCCACTAGTTTATTGGTGTTTTTTGCCCCCCAACTGCTCCTTCCAGGCAGTGCTAGGATTAGGCACTGGTTAGGGTTAGGTTAGTTTAGGGGCCTTGAAGGCAGCGGTCGCAGCGCTGCCTGGAAGGAGCAAAAAACACCATTGAGCCTTCTGCTCTGTGTGTTGCTGTTCTCAAAATCCCTTCGCTTCGGGAAACACCAACAACCTTCGAGCTAGCAGTGACGGGCAGTCACTGCTAAGGGCCAAGACGATTGTTTAAAGAAATGCAAACAACCTGCTTTGCTCTTTCAGCTAAGGCGCATGTGTCAAACTCAAAGCCTGTGGGCCAAACCCGGCCCCTCGCAGGTTTTGGACTGGCCTGCATATCAATTTAGGTTCACAATAAATTAAATATTTGTGTGCCAAACCCCAAAAGACAGGAAACTGTTTTTCAAACTGCAATAACGTGACACTAAAAGCAGAATTTGGCAGATTTTCCGACTTTGAGACTCTGCAATTCCCACAGAACCAGAGAGTTTTGGTTCAGGTTGTGAAACAGGTTGCTGCGAGTTGGCTTTTACAAATGTAATCATTCTTTTGCTTGATTTGCTAAATTCTATGATGGATAAGGAACTTTTGTGCCAACTTTTGTAGGGCTTTATATTTGCTGCTAGCCAGCCGGAGTTCTGGGGGGCTGCTACACAGCCGGGACTCTGGGGGGCTGCTACACAGCCGGGACTCTGGGGGGCTGCTACACAGCCGGGACTCTGGGACACCGGATAGCTTGGGGACACAGGACAGCCTGAGGACACAGGAAGGCTCGGGGACGCTGGGGAGCTCGGGGACGCTGGGGAGCACAGGCTCTAATGGATTGACAGGCTCGGTGTATGGAAGGCCACACTCTCTTGCAGTCACCTGCCAGCGAACCTCCATGAGGTACAACCCACAAAAAAAAACCCCCAGCAACTGCTCACCATCAGTGTTCAAAGGATGGAAACGCGGTTGGAATCTCACCACTGCTGGGTCCATGTTGGTCAGATTGTTCGGTTACGTGGAGCAGGGGATAGTGGACCCAAACGCAGGGAGAAGGCAGGCAGGCAGAAGGTTTGAGCTCGAGGATTTATTTGATATCTGATTTGAAAAAAAAACACAGGGAAAAAAACTCACAGGGAAAACTTACAGGAACAAAAGAACGCAGGGAAGAATCCAAAACAAAGGCACCAGGCTAAGACACGCTGACAGGGCACAAACAGACAGGGTGGAAACACAAAACGATCTGACAAGATACAAGGGAAACAAAGAGGCTAAATACAAGAGGTGATGAGCAAACAATGAACAGGTGGTACAACAGGTGAAACACATTAGGAGAGGGAGAGTAATCATAAAAAAAACTAGACAAGACAAGACAACCGGACTATCACAATAAGACAGGAAACAGAAATATACACAGCAGGGAACAGAAATATACACAATCCACAGAAACAATATACAAAACAGGAAACATACAGAATTATAATAACAGGCAACAGAAATATAAACAACCCCAACAGAAATGTCCAAAACCACAACAGGTGCTACCGCCTCGCTACGGACGACTGTGTTGCTCCTCTCAAAAAGAAAATGATGAAGCAAAGGAAACTGGCACCTTGGTATAACTCCCAAACTCGCAAATTAAAACAAAACTTGAAAGTAAATGGCGTTCCACCAATCTGGAAGAATCTCTTTTAGATTGGCAAGACAGTCTGAAAACATATAGGAAGGCCCTCAGAAATGCCAGATCAGACTATTCAACACTATATCAACACCTTAGACTCTCATTATCTAAAGATATAGCTACTCTGGATGGCATTGCCCTGGCCTCCAGCACTACTGTCAGAAATCTAGTAGTTACTTTTGATCAGGATATATCCTTTAACGCCCACCTAAAACAAACCTCAAGAACAGCCTTTTTTCACCTTCGTAACATTGCCAAAATTAGGATCAAAACGATGCTGAAAAACTAGCCCATGCATTTGTTACTTCCAGGCTGGACTACTGTAATTCCTTACTATCAGGTTGCCCAAATAAGTCCCTTAAGACTCTCCAGCTGATCCAGAATTCTGCGCACGTGTTCTGACAAGAACTAAGAAAAGAGATCATATTTCCCCTGTATTAGCTTCTCTGCATTGGCTTCCTGTAAAATCCAGGGTTGAATTTAAAATCTTTCTCCTGACCTACAAAGCTCTAAATAAGTGGTTCCCAACCTTTTTTCCTTGGCGCCCCCCCTACTCATGTCTAAGAAAAGCTGAGCGCCCCCCCGAAACCGAAGTTGAGGTAACTCTCGAGATAGAGCCTTACTTTCTTTTTTGATACAGAGGAGTTGTCAGCACTTTTACGTTTCTCCGCCATGTTTCATTCATGAAATAGTGATGCTGTGGTGGCAGGAAAAACGAGGATGATAGCAGCTAGCAGCTGACCTGATGACAGCAAGGTCCCAGGTCAAGAGGTCCCGGAGGTTTGGCCTACAAATAGCCTGCCTACAATTTTAAGCAAGAACAAAAATATATAGTTTTCATACAGACTTTTGTATACATTATATATTCTAGTGTATTATCATAATTTGTTTAACATGTGCAAATATTTTTTTTTTTTACCTCAACCTCAAACCAGATAAAGACTTGCGCCCCCCCTGTGATCTTTGCCGCCCCCCTGAGGGGTGCCCTGGACCCCAGGTTGGGAACCACTGCTCTAAATGGTCAAGCACCATCATATCTTGAAGAGCTCTTAGTACCTTATTGTCCCATTAGAGCACTGCGCTCCCAGAATGCAGAGTTACTTGTGGTTCCTAGAGTCTTTAAAAGTAGAATGGGAGCCAGAGCCTTCAAGCGTAACTCTCGCCAAAATGCGACCTAGGTTTTTTTGTGAATGTACAGGAGTCAAACTTTCGTTTAAAAGCATATTTAGGACAGAATCGCCACTTTTAAGATTTACCGTATTTACGTTTTTCGGTCAAATGGCCTTTTGAATGGGAGTGCTAAGGGGCACTTTTATGCTAGCCTCAAAATAGCTATTTTTAAAACACTAAGAAGGCTCGACACAACATGAAACTTTGCTCCAAGTATCACCAAGGTCTCTACACCTTAACGAAAGCATTGACAACATTGTTGATGTACCCAGAGTTTACTAAAAAGAAAGGTTTTGAGCAACTCACGTTAGCAGTTGTTTTTTACACTATCCGCCATTTTCCCAGTCAAAAATAGGTGATCTCCGAATGCGAATGAACGGACTCCATAGGAGGAAATGTCATTCTTATATGAGGCTCCTTTTTCAACTACAAGGTCAATATTGTGTTTCACTAACGACAAAACAACGAATTATCCGTGCATTTATATGGAACTAAGCTTTAGGAGCTTTTCATCTTTACTCTCCTCCCTCGACTATTTCTGACTGGCTCGATAGACGGTGACCGGAAGAACACCAGCTACAGTGAGTTGCTCAAAACCTTTCTTTTTAGTAAACTCTGGGTACACAAACAATGTTGTCAATGCTTTCGTTAAGGTGTAGAGCCTCTGGTGATACTTGGAGCAAAGTTTCATGTTGTGTCGAGCCTTCTTAGTGTTTTAAAAATAGCTATTTTGAGGCTAGCATAAAAGTTCCCCTAGCACTCCCATTCAAAAGGCCATTTGACCGAAAACGGATATACGGTAAATCTTAAAAGTGGCGATTCCGTCCTAAATATGCTTTTAAACGAAAGTTTGACTCCTGTACATTCACAAAAAAACCCTAGTTTGCATTTTGGCGAGAGTTACACTTTCAGCTATCGGGTTCATCTCCTGTGGAACCAGCTCCCAGTTTGGGTTCGGGGGGCAGACACACACCACATTTAAGAGTAAACTTAAAGCTCTCCTCTTTGATAAAAGCTTATAGTTAGGGAGTGAGGAGTTGCAGCGTTCTCTGCTTCTCTTCATAGTCGTCAGCTTCATCTACCAACCCTTATAGAACTGGCTCAGGTTTGCCTTGCACCAGCTCTTAATTATGCTGTCATAGTATTAGACTGCCGGGGGACTTCCTTTGACACACTGAGCTCCTCTCGCCTCTCTCTTTCCATCTGTGTGCTTCCATGTCCCAGAATGCTTGTTACTAACTTAGCTTTAGGGAGCTTATTCCATGGAGTCCTTATGTTTTTTCGCCCAGCAGTTTTCCTTGGATTAGGGTGGCACCTAAATCATGGTTGCAGCTGTCGCTGTGGTCCTGCTCCGCGCCCTGCTACGTCCTGCTATGCCCTGCAGTGCCCTGCTACACACTGCTACGCTCTAAGAGCCCTGCTACGTCCTGCTACGCCCTGCTACGCCCTGCTACGTCCTGCTATGCCCTGCAGTGCCCTGCTACACACTGCTACGCTCTAAGAGCCCTGCTACGTCCTGCTACGCCCTGCTACGCCCTGCTACGTCCTGCTATGCCCTGCAGTGCCCTGCTATGTCCTACTACGTCCTGCTACGCCCTGCTATGCCCTGCAGTGTCCTGCTACGCCATGAACTACTACAAATACTATTTCTAGTCATAGTTCCATTATCTTTATTGTGACTATTATTGCCACTATTCATCACACCCGCAACCGGCACTGTCAGACACCACCTACCAAGAGCCTGGGTCTGTCCGAGGTTTCTCCCTAAAAGGGAGTTTTCCTCACCACTGTTGCACTAAATGCTTGCTCTTGGGGAAATTACTGGAATTGTTGGGTCTTTGTAAATTATAGTGTGGTCTAGACCTACTCTAGCTGTACAGTTCCTTGAGATAACTCTTGTTATGATTTGATACTAACTATAAATAAAATTGAATTGAATAATACAGTCAAAGATATTTGACTTTTCTCAATAAAAGCATGTCAATAAACTATACATGTCTGGCCCTTGATGTGTTTTTCATTTTCCAGGGTGGCCCTTAGTGAAACTGAGTTTGGCACCCCTGAGCTAAGGGTTCTTTGGTCACAAAAAGCGTTGAAGACCCCTGATCTATAGCATTCTTATCGACCCGTAGAACAAAAGATGTTAGTGCATTTAAGTATAGCAGGAGGGATGTCTGTGCGTGACATTCAGGGAGCAACCTTGAACCAGCAGGGGAGATTTTTGATTTTGGAAACTTCCTCCTCGGACAATAAATTGTTGTTCTCTGGAGCCCCCTTCACATGATTTGTATTGCTTAATTTTCTAAATGTACTAATGTGATGTTCCAGAAAAGTCTTCATGTTGAGCAACGAGCAGCAGAAACATGGCATGTGTTAAAGACGGCAAACGTCTCACGGAAAACATGAACAGGGGTTAAATGTCACGTAAGGAAAGTATTTACTGCTGTCATATAAAGAATTCCTCAACAGCAGATGGATGTTTCCTAAAATTCTGGTTTAGAAATAATAAGTGGGTACATTTGTCTAAAGAGACAAGAAGCAAAAAAAACGCCTAAATGATTATAATTCATAATGAATACCGAGATAATGAGACTTCTCTTTTAGCCCGCAGCCAAGAGTCTAACATTATGACGTTGCATCATAACAAGCCTCCCTTCAGACTCAGGTTTTTTTTCCCCTAAACTTGCAGGGCCAGGTGCTCTGTCAAGTTCAGCTAACACAACTGTCTCCTTTCAGGCTGAGTCTAGTCTCCCTTTGCCAGACCTTCCTCCACAGCGCTTTGAAGGAAGGTCTGCTAGTCCACACAGCATTCCCAGATGTTTGACTGTCTTCACGTGAACAATAAGGCCGAGTGCACGGGATCAGATACGATGAACTACAATGAACTGTGTTAGGACTTATACCAGACTCTGAAGGAAAACTGTGAAATATGACAGCAAAAGATGGATAAACAACATACAGAATGTCACTAGAAAATGATGAGGGAAAATTAAAAATGAAAAGGGAAAATGATACAGGGTGAGAAAAATCAACACATTCTCATTAACAGGGTTCTTATGATATTGCACGAAAACGTATGCGCAACAATTCGTATGATATCATATAAAATTAGGGCCGCTTAGATACTCCAGGTACTCCCAGGACACAAACACCCTTTTCCTGGGTGAAAAGTTTTCTGTTTTCCCCTCAACTTCTTCCGGGACATGGACCTCACTTCTCCACTTGAAAGCCCTGTGTTTTTCTCTTCAAACTCTTATACAGCGGCAGTCACTGTGGTGCATAACGTAATAAATATGTGAAATACATACAAATTACTGTGCATTACTTTTCGTAGCTTTATGTACGAATGGGTCATGAGAACAGTCTGGAAAAACTGTGCTTGTACTCACATTAAAAGGGACACTCCGCCATTTATTTCTTGTCAAAGTCAGTTATACTGTATGTGACAGGCACAGTATGTAGGTAATTAAAATTCAAATGAGATCAAACATGACAACTTGCCTATGTTGAATTAATTATTAGTCTGATGAATTATTAGGTTGCCCTTTAAGAAAAAAAGAAGTGCAATGATTTGGATCTGTACATTACGGGCCACAGCAGCCCTGATAACAGCAAGGTTGGTGATTCCTCGTAACCGATTTACACATTAAAGTCTTTATTAGCTAAGTCATTTTTAGACCATTTGTCCCAAAACATTTTTATTTTTTTCATATTTGAAAATGGATTTATCGTCTTTTATTAGTCTTTTTATACACGTTTAACTAGGGCTGTGCAATTAATCACATTTTGATTTCGATTTTGGATCCTAATGATCACAGAAACAATGTAATCGAGAAAATTGATTATTTTGCACGTTACACTTTGCGAGTCAACTCTTATTTTGTCTTGTGTTCTGAAGAGGAATTCCAAAAGTATAACGGGAAAAGAATAAAGACCCAGACACACAGACCAGACGGCCGACCGTTGGCAGAAAAGGCAGTTGGACTGATCAGTCTCCCCGACTTAGTCAAAAAAGTGCCTCGGAACACACCGAAGAGACAATACGTAATACGTCTCCATAACAGCAGGCGGCGCTAATCTGTATTGTCGCCCAAAAATGAAAACCGGCAGCTGATTGGTCTGGTTTCTCCGGAAATTCAAAGACATACTGTCATGGCGGCTCGTTCAGAATACAATGTTGTACTAAAATAGTTCACCTAAACGTGTTTCTGAAAACATTTTAAGCGAGAAATAGTCTGTGCAGTTGCTGAATCTGTCTTCATTACAGATCGACAAAGGTCAGTTTAAAAGATTTTTGTCAGATTTTGAGAGACTCTAGTCACGCTCATTCCGCTCCCCGTTTCCAGGTTAGCTCTCCACCAATCAGATGGGTCATCTGATTGGTGGTGGCCGTTATCCTCGGACAGACAACGGCACGGAACACACAGAACAGACTCAAGTCACTGACCTCGCCAGACTGTCCAACGGCCGATTATCCGCTCAGTGTGTGGTAGGCTTAAAGGGACATTTCACAGTTCAAGGTGTTTTCACTGTTGATTTTTTTGTTGAACTGTTTCCTTGTTTTTTAACTTCAATAAATGCAATGCGAGTAATTGTGTTGAATAAACGTGATTTTAATATTGACCACAGTAATTGTGATAATGATTTTTTTTTCCATAACCGAGCAGCCCTACTTTTAACTTAACTTGTACTTCTACTTTTTGTGAGCATCCTCAGGTGTCAACACATACATGAATGACCTCATTAAGGGGAGATTAATGCTGCAGCAGGAGGCAGGAGGGCAGGAGAGAGCTGTCCCTTTCCTGTTTCTCCCATTTTTTTGTTGTTGCATTTGAGGACATTAGTGAAGCCTGTGCACGTTGTGACTGCTTGCATGGAGAGCGAGCCCCCAGCAGGGGGCAGAGGAGAGCTGGAGCAGTCATTTCCTGCTGACAGTGACCTTTATCATAGTGCAGCTGCCATTGCTGTGGCACACTTGTTGAATTCATGTCATGATTGAATGTGTTGTGAAATTCAATCTGACAGGAGGTACACCTCTTCTCTATCAACACCTCTAATCTTGACGGGAGCTGTGGTTCTCACAGTGTGACTCTGTTTGTTGAAGGCTATGCAGCAAGACATAATCGACACCCGGCTTTGAATTTCAACCAACTACTGAACCAACTGAAAACTACAGGGTGGATATAAAAACAAAGGGTAACACTTTACTCGAAGGTATCTGCATAAGAGTGACACGACACTGTCATGAACACATGAACCCTAACCCTAACCCTAACCATAACTTGTCATGACAAAAACCGAATGACACTTACTAAAAGAAGCGTTATGTCATAAACGTTTATGACTTGTTTATAGTGTTTATGACACATTCAGTGTCATGTCACTCTTATGTAGCTACCTTCAAGTAAAGTGTAACCAAACAAAGATTCTAATATAATGCCATTTAATACACTGGCCTTTACCACCACAAACTGCAGCCTCATAGTTACATTAAATTGGGAACTACTGATGAAATAGCAAGTAAACCAGATTATAAATCTGACAGCCTTCAGCAGTTGACAATTTTGATCCCACCAAAAAAGTACTCCGGCTCAATACCCAGCCCCTCTTGTGCGAGATTTGACGCATCCACCCCGAACTGGATTTCCAAAGACCCAAGACTTCTTTTTTTTTTTTCTTTTTTTCACTGCAGTCACAGCCTATACGCTCCCAGGCTTTTATTACCTTAAACGTCGCGGTTCAACGGTTCATACAGACCTTGCCCCCTCAAACTGGACTACACTACAGCAGGACCTAAAACTGTCCAGCTTGATCCCGCTAGGGGATTTAAAACTTTTAGAGTCCTGGAAAAACATCTTTGGAATGTTGTTCTTGTTTTTAGTACTTTAGCATTTTAAGTCTACTTGGCACTTTTGTTTAAATATTGTATGTACTATTGTGGTCAATCTTGTTAATACTATTGTAATCTGTTTGTCCGTCTGTAAATGATGATGTGTATTGTCCCAAACAGGTCTCTCTTGAGAATGAGACCCTGTGTCGCAATCAGATTACCTGTATAAATAAAGGTTATATAAAAACAATACATTTCATTTTGGCAGATCAATTCGACAGTTCCATTTACTTCATTGCTTCAGCTATTAGTTTGAAGGCATTTAAAGTGTAACTTTCATGGCCAAATTATTAAAGGGACAGTTCAGATGTTTTGAAGTGTGGTTGTATGAGCTACTTCTCCATAGTCAGTGTGTCGTCTATATCGACGACGTTTCACTTCAGGGATTGTTCAGGTGCCGCCGCAAATTCCGCCGAATGTCCCTCATTTCAGCCGGATGTCCGCTTTCTTTATGTTGGCATTCTAACCTCCAGTTGATTTTTGAGGACTATGGGTAACTGCTCCTCAGATCTCTGCAGGGTAAATCCAGACAGCTAGCTAGACTATCTGTCCAATCTGAGTTGTATGTTCCACCAAAACAAGTTTGTTCCCGAGGCTATTTTGCAGTGGTATCGTTGCTCCGTCCGGCGCTTAGCACCGCCCAAGACGAATGTGATTGGTTTAAAGAAATGCCAATAAACCAGAGCACGTTTTTCTCCCATCCCGGACTCGCCAGACCCTCCTCAGCAGTGCTGTGGAAGAAGGTCTGGCAATGTGAGACTAGTGTGTTAACTACAGTAGATGGCGGCCGGCACGCCCCAAGTTTGGAGAGGCAGGCAATAGTACCGACACAGAAGCTAAAGTTGCTTTTCCATTACATGGTACCTGCTCGACTCGCCTCGACTCTACTCGCCTTTTTTGGTTTTCCATTACGAAAAAAAGTACCATGGTACCTGCTAACAGGTACTTTTTTTTGTACCACCTCAGTCGAGGTTCCAAGCGAGCTGAGGCGAGCCGAAAAGGTGACGTGAAAGCGACAGATGGGGGTGTCCTGAACAAACCTGCTATTTTTAAATAGTTTAGCCAGCTGTGTTTTTTTTTTTTGCTGTCTCCAGCTTCATCTGAAACTAAATGTGTCTTCTGGCAACAACACACCTTCCACATTCTGTGTGTCGTGTTAGGTCACAGCAGTTTACTGCGGCGCCGCTTGTTTTACAGTTCTGCGGAGGCTCCCGGCAGAGCTTTCGCCGTAGCCTACGTACACACACACATGGCCGGCTCGACGCACGCACCAGCGTACAAGTATAAACATCAGGCCACTTACATAGTATACGGCGAAAGCTCTGCGTGGAGCCTCCACAGAACTGTAAAACAAGCTCAAGTGGCCTGATGTTTATACTTGTGCGCTGCTGTTTGCGTCGAGCCGGCATATAACGACCAGCCACGCTGAGGCGGTACTAAAATCTGCAATGGAAAACGGACGCACAGTGTGTCGAGTCGAGTCCAGGCGAGTAGAGTCGAGGCGAGTCGAGCAGGTACCATGTAATGGAAAAACGCCATAAGCAATGTCCCCCTGTGGATGCGGGGAAGCAGCTAAACGCATTTCAGACACCTAAACAAATCTATTACATGTACACTATTTTAGAATATTTTCAGCGCTTTACCTTGCTGTCAGACAGCCCTTTACGACGGGGAACTGAATCCGTTATCTCTGCACTCTCTTTCTCTTGGGTGGCAGTAGCTCAGTCTGTAGGGAGTTGGGTTGGTAACAGGTAAGGTTCAAGTCCCCTTACGGACCGAAGTACGGTGGTGGACTGGTAGCTGGAGAAGTGCCACCTCCTGGGCACTGCCAAGGTGCTCTTGAGCAAGGCACCAGACCCCCAACTGCTCGGGGCGCCTGTCCATCGACAGCTGCAGCCCCCTTACTCTGACATTTCAGGCCTGTGTTCTAACAACAGAGTGAAAACATTGTAATTTCCCTTTTGGGACTAATAAAGTATAAATTATTATTATTATTATTCAAAATCAGTGTTTCTCAAACTGTCTGCAAGTGACTCCGAAGCCTAACAGTGCAGAGCATAGATGTGTTGTTTTCAATATTAAATCAACATAAATCAACATTTGATCATTATTTGAATTGGCTGTTTTTTCTTTCTTTGTTGTCAGACTTCAGCAATGAAGACGACAATGCCTCCAATTTATATCACAAATGATCAGCGTGACATTTGAAGAAAATACTAAGAAATAAAGGTTACTTTTCCGGTCAACTGCCAAGATGGATTGATGATGATTAAGACAGACATTGTTTCCCTCATGTCTCAGCATAAGCAGCATCATTCTTCCTCATTAAGATGGCGAGAGAGACAATGAGTGAGTCAGCTGTTTGTAAAAACTGTCATTTTAATTTGGCTGTCATTTGTAATATACTGTTGAAGTAGGACTCTTGTTTTGGGGGATATTTTGGTGGTCCGTGAGGCGGCAATAGAGCAAACCCAGAAGTGGAACGTCGTGGATGTAGACTAACTAACAGACGGAGGCAGCAGTAGAGCAGCAACTCCCATGTTCTGTGAGGTAAAATGTCTGTTTTTGTCAAAGGAGTCTGGTGGCTTTGAAGAGAGCAGAGATGGATAAAACATCAAGTGATCAGATGGGAAAACAGCCAATCAGATGCAAGGATTAAACCTACCTCTGCCCCAGTGTTCATTCCTAAGATAAATAAGAGTTGTTATTTTCCAAAAGTCTGTATTAGTTTGATTTTATTTGAAGTATTTCTTATTATTGTGTAACCTGGATTTCCGGTATAATTTAACACGTGAAATAAACAACATGTAGCCTCCAACAAAACATAAATGGCCACTTTCACAATGACAAGTGGAGATGAAAAGATGCACAGATGGAGTTTACAAACCAAATGAACACCAGGCCAAGCTTTATTCTCGTCATCTGCTACAGTAGGATTGACAAAAGGTTGTCTTAGGTTTACATTGGAGAGCTACCAAACTGCACTATTCTGAATTCTATCCTACGCTTCAGAGCAATGCTACATTGCATAGCAATTGCAAAACATCTCAGAGGGTGAGTAGTCTGTAAACACGGAGGACGTGATGAGTTTGCTTCAACAGCTGATTTAAATAAGAACAGAAAACAGGGAGAGCTCCCTTAAGTGAAAAACTTAAATTCTTAAACTGAAGACAGTATTCAGTTAATCTCCCTGTAAACAGGAGTGTAGCAAGCACAAAGCAATAAAAGCAAGTCACTAATAAAAACCAGCATAACTTGTTGTGTTGGAGCTTCATGTACCAGCGCTATAAGTTCCAATTAGAGTGACAACATGTTCACAAAGAAAAAAACGAAATCACAAAAAGTAGTTCTTACATAGAGATTAGTCAGGGTTGCAACTTTCAACCAACAGCATCTGTTGTTCTCGTTGTTGGGAAGGCCTCAGAGCATATTTTCAACAGACCTCACTGTGGACGTTCACAGAAACACACTGCTTCTTCGGTAGACAATTGTCAAAAGCTCCTTGTCTCTGTCTACCTGGCCCTAACAAGAACAAAAGTAATGCCGACCTTACACCAAACGACTTTTCAAGCGACTCCACTGTCGCAGACTAATTTCCAATATCTGAATGAAATCACGAGAGTCTTGCTAGAGTTACGGCGCACTCCGGGCGTCTTAATCGCTCGGTGTAAGGCGGTCATAAAACTCAGTCCGAGTCTTTTTCCTGTCTTGGCGTTCTGACAAAATCAAACGTGTTTGATATTATCCTAAGTTTTAAGTCTTGGTAGTAGAATCTTCTAGTCTGTGACTAAAACTCAGTGCCTTTATGACAGATTGTCTTCAGACATGAAACAGTGTCAGACTTTAGTCTTTAAGTCTTTTCAGAGTCTTTTAATGCATGGTACTACGAAACTACTGTAAAATTAAAACTAAATACACAAATCTAAAACTAAATGAAAACAAGCAAAATACACTCTGAAAACTGAAATTAAAAAGTCAAAACTAAAATAAAACAAAAAAACTAATTGAAAATTCTAAACTATAATAACCTTGGCACTGCCACAGACATTCCACCTGTACTACATTTGAACTGTACCAGTAGTTCACGGGTAGCCTACTGGCTTTTCATCCCAAAAGCACGACAATGAGACAGTCAGGGTTTGTAAAGAAAGTTCAGTTTACATAAACAGTCCAGGCAGGGTCAAAAACCACGAGGTCAGTCACACAGGATAACACATCTGAAGAGGGGCGGGCAGAATCCAAGGTCCAAGGCAAATATAATCTGAGTATGCTGGAGAACTCAGCAGTAACACACAAGAGAATCTGGGACTGGGGTGGTTTAAATGCTGAGGGACTAATAAGGGAATGGGCTGCAGGTGAGGAATGGAAACCAGGTGAGGGTGATGAGCTGACAGCCAGGCCTGATGAGGAAGCAAAATCTGAAACGACAAAAGAAAACCAGATGAAAACAAACTAAGAGCGTGTGCGTGTGTTAGTAAAACAAACTTGAATTTAAAGCATTAAGTCCCACAACACAACAAAACCCCAAAGCACCAGTTTCTTCACTTCACTTCATCGGCTGTGTGTCTCATTTTATTTGCGAGTAACTAACTTCAGTACTCCAACTGAAATTACCAATAATTCCCATCCCTACTAGTACGTACTACTAGCCGTGATAAATCCTAACTCCGCATCTGCCTTAACGTCCCTTTAGGCTCTAAGCTGTCTCCATCTTTCAAATGCACCTCCAATATTTACCCATCTTTGACCACGACTCTGGTCATGCAACTGTTTAGAAAGATGGAGTTTTTTTTTTAGGTCTGTTGATCCATTTTGTCGGTTGCTGCTCCCGTGACTGCAGCCCGCTGTGTTTGTGTTTCATATCTGGCAACCCGGATGTTGTTTTGTCAAAACCTTTTTTTAGTTGAATTTATGATTTGAGGATGACACTGAACATCCTGTCCATGTGTAATGAAATGTATCCAACTAACTATGATACAATAAACTGTGTTTTCAGTGTTACTTCATGTCGCCATATAGACCATTTCACAGTTGTAAACATAAACATTCTAAATGGCCCCAAGTTGATTTCCTGTTGCAGTGTATGTGAATGATAGCCTGGATGCCAGAAAAACTTAGCCCCGCCCACAACATTCGAGGTTGGGAAGTTCTGACTAGAATCTGAGTATGACCACGTCAGTCTATGTGAATATCAACTGACAGGAAGTGAACAAGGGGCCAGGCTGTTGCTTAGCAATGGAATTCCATTAAAAAGGTCTATACTGTAAGATGTTGCGGCCATATATATATATATAAAAAAAAAAAATCTGAAAAAATAAATAAATAAATGGAAAGCAATTTATTATTTATTTATTTATTTTTTCAGATTTTTTTTTTTTATTGACAAAATGCAGTTTACAAAAAAATCAGGTAAGCAATGATAGCACATGAACAACAAGTGCACAAACTTATGAAAATAAAAAAAGTAAATAAATAAATAGACAAATATAAAAAAAGAAATAGACTGTTGCGGCCGTATATGGGAACACATCCAAGCGCACAATGATGTCACTCTGAGACTTTAAATTTGAACAGCAAAAATCCCCTTAATAATAAAATAATAAAATGTTACAATAAGTCAGCTGTTGGAAGAAAGAGACACATGAGTCTGAGTGGGCACATGGGTTAGCTTTTATAGCTCAGAGGCTCAGCTGACGACCCTGGGTCAACACAGCCCATAGTCAGCAAAAACTGTTTCAGACAGCAGTCTGAACTGTAGAAAAGTACAGAAACTCTCTCACACTGAGACGATCAAATCATGTCGATGCTGCTGCTGTGTGATGGCTACGGGTATTAACAGGGTTCCCACCGTCGTGGGAAACCTGGAAAAGTAATGCAATTTCAAAATCTCATTGTCCAGGCCTTGAAAAGTCATGGATTTAGTAAAATCCTTGAAAGGTTTTGGCTTGAAAGTCAGGGGTTTTTGTTGTGTTTAATTTAAGTAATTGTTGCAGTAATTCTCCGTTGATTACCTTCCACATTTTATTCTCCGTAGCTGTTGTTGTAACTGTGCCTTTAAACGAACAGTCAGGACCGTTTATGGTTTTGATGTCACAACTACACTATATATAGGTAGAAAGTGACGCTACAGAGCCGCTACAGTCATTCCCCGGCTGCAATGACGGTGCAGAGACGTAGAGAGTGCAGAGGCAGAAGACCAGGAAACGCTGACCAATCGGAGCAGACTGGACTTTTTCAGGAGGGGACAGGCGCTAAAACGGAGCGTTTCGGACAAGGAGGAATACAGGTAAATTTAGACAGACAGTATGAGAAAAATAAAATGTTTTTTGAACATTAAAGCATGTGAAAATGTTCTAGTATAGAAACCCAAAACACAAGTTCCAACCTGAAAATTGAGTAAAGTTGACTACTTCTTCCACCACTGACAGTACTTGAGTAAATGTACTTTGTTAAAGAAATGCCAATAAACCAGAGCACGTTTTTCTCCCATCCCGGACTCGCCAGACCCTCCTCCATTTGTTAAATGTAGATTACACTGGTCACGTCTGGGCAAATACTTTCTTTAAACTTTTATAAATCATTATTTAGTTTTCATAATTTCCCATGCATCCTGACATCATTAGAAACAGTGTTGTGCAGAATTAGAAGTACTTGACCTCATAATCCTATAATTTGGTCCAGTTTGGTTTGATTTGGTAAAGTATATTTTTGTAAATATTCATAATGGTGTGTTTCCTATTTGTTGTGGCATAAGAGCCGGGTCATAACAACTCACTATGCAAATGAGAATGTAGTTGAACTACTGTACCAGCAAGCTCCTGCAAAATGTAGCTAAAATACTAGTAGTAGTATTCACTACTCCCCAACACTGTTGCTGTGTAGTGAGCCAGATGTTCAGACTTTGTCCTGTGTGCAGAGAAAGCTTACTTAACTTATATAACTGCCTTTTATCATGAGGAGTGGAGAGAAGTACAGACCCAGTTCTTCAGCTCTTGATATTTAAAGCAGCAACACATTGTAAAAGTAGAATGGGAGCCAGAGCATTTAGCTATCAGGCTCCTCTCCTGTGGAACCAGCTCCCAGTCTGGGTTCGGGAGGCAGACACCGTCACCACCTTTAAGAGTAAACTTAAAACTCTCCTCTTCGATAAACCTGTAGTTAGGGAGTGAGGAGTTGCAGCGTTCGCCTAGACCGACGAGGGAAGGTGTGTAGCCACAGTCATGACGCACCGCCTCCCTATCGCGGCTTCTCTTCATAGAAAGCTTACTATATTTAGGGTATGAGGAGTTGCAGCGTTAGCCTAGACCGGCGGGGGAAGGTGTGTAGCCACAATCACGGAACACAGCCTCCCTATCTCCCCTTCTCTGCAGCTCTTAGTTATGCGGTTATAGTTCTAGACTACCGGGGTGCCTCTTTGGACACACTGAGCTTCTCTCTCCTCTCTCTTTCCTGTGTGTATTCATGTTACAGAAATGCTTGTTACTAACATAGCTCCGGGGAGCTTATTTCCTGGAGTCCTTATGTTCTTTTTCCGCCCAGCATCATCATCTTGGATCATGATGGCACCTCCATCATGGTGGCAGCTGTCGCCGTGGTCCTGCCCTACGCCCTGCTGTGCCCTATTACACCCTGCTACGCACTGCAATGCCCGGCTTCGACTTGCTATGTCCGGCCAACGCCCTGCCACGCCCTGTTACGCCCTGCTGTGCTCTACGACACCATGAACTATTATAACTATTACAATATCTTTATTGTGACTATTATTGCCATTGTTCATCATACCCCCAACCGGCACCGTCAGACACCGCCTACCAAGAGCCTGGGTCTGTCCCAGGTTTCTTCCTAAAAGGGAGTTTTTCCTCGCCACTGTCGCACTTACGCATTCATGCATGCTCTTGGGGGAATCACTGGAATTGTTGGGTCCTTGTAAATTATAGAGTGCGGTCTAGACCTACTCTATCTGTAAAGTGTCCTGAGATAATTCCTGTTATGATTTGACACTATGAATAAAATTGAATTGAAATTGAATTGAATTGTAGAAACCGTAAGATGAAATTATATTGCCTCAAACATCGGCATTACGTTTTACTTTACGGAAAGGTAATTAAACACAATACGGAGCTCTTGAACAAAAGCTCTCCTCTCTTCTCCTCCTCCTTTACTCTGTCTTTTTTTTTTTAATGTTTTTTATCTATCTCTGCACAGTATGTACATGGTCCTAATTTCCCTAGGGCATTTAATTAACAGTATTAATGAACACTGTGGCTTATTTGATGAAGCTTACTGTAAATAAAACGCCCTGGCAAATATTAATCTGAAAATAAGTATGTAGGCAATTATTCTAACTGCAATAATTACAGTACATTGTCAACAGTCACACACAAACAATGACATTATGTGACTGTCGATCCTCGGCATACACTCACTATCGCTTAATGCAGTCTACGTTGTCTTTTCAGGGCTGTCACTCAGTCATGGTATGTGATTCCTGCTGCCAGTCTTGGCTCCAGTTCAGACTTCAGGTGCATTGCGGCACATTCTTCTCCGCTAATGGCTTCCTAAGCAGAAAACCTGTCCAACTGACATTTATGCATAACAACAACCCCAGTGTGTATGCGTGATAATTAGGATGTGTGCACTACCGAGCCTTTTCACATCTCCTTGAGTCTCTCAGTGCGGTGCCCTCTGGGGGAGTTTTATTTTTAGCTCTTTGGTCTTTGATTAAAATATGACTCTCCTGCTGACCTTCACACCTGCTGCAGCTCTGCCAGGTCTGCGGGAACAGGGCCACTTGATAAATAAAGAGCTGCCACCGGAAACGCTGACAAGACGTAATCAATTCTCCACACGCTGGACGTGGACCTGCATCTGCATGGTCTCTGTGATGCTGCTGCTGCTGGAGGAATTCACTCATCCTTTTCTGCAAATTGATCTCATGATACATATCTGTCACCTCAGGCCAGTGGCGGTCTCCGGCTGTCTGAAGGGCAGGGGTTAAGAAAATAAAAAGGGTTTTCTATCATGTAGGGCAGCCTGAATGGCACTGCATCATGTTTTCTTAATTTTAAGGCCACCCTTGAGGGAATTTATCACATATTTTCCAATGAAAGGTGAAAATACTTAGTTAAGTTTAGAAAAAGATTTTGGTTTGGGTTAAAATCAGATATTACTTCACCCATATGACACTGAATGTGGCGTTCGTAAAGTTAAAAACTTTACTTTTATTTCACTTTTAGTTAGTTTGACCCATCCATGGGGGCATTCTGTCGGCTTGTCCCCCATTTTGCTCCTGACTGAAATATCTTAACAACTATCGGATCGATTGGCACAACATTTTGCACAGACATCCATGGTCCCCAGAAGATAAATCTTAATGACTTTGATTCTCTTGTATTACTTTGAAGTTGGCCCTTTTTAGGTTTTAATCACACATCGTGAACACTTTTGGATGGATTGCCATAAAACATTTATAGAGACATTCATGGTCCCCGGAAGAGGAACGCTAATGACTTTGGTGATCCTCTGACTTTTCCACCACCAGCAGGTCAAAGTGTTCACTTATTCCATGAAATATCAACATCTGCTGGATGGATTGGCACAAGATTTTGTCATGACATTCATGGTCCCCAGAGGATGAATGCTGCTGACTTTGGTGATCCTTCAGCAAGAGTGTAACTTTGGTTTGAGATGTGGGAGACACACAAAAGAAGGGGTCTGGGGGTCCTCTGCCAGAAAAATGTTTTCGATTTGAATCCCATTTCCTGCATTTCTACATACATTTCTAGGAACTATTTATTTATGTATTGTTTATTTATCAGGGACATTACCTATAACATTATCACAACCAAATGTGAGAGATGCAAGGTTTTTTTTGAGGACGTCTAGCCTCCGCTAATTTGCAGTTCTTGTCCCTGGTCAGACTTTTACAAAAACAATCACAGCAACAAACACAGCACTATTAAATAAAATCGAATAATACAGAATCTAGGAAATCATTAAGTTGATCATAATGAAATGATGCCAGAAAGAATAGTACTAAACTATGTATAAGAAAAATACTTTTTTCTTTATTGCTTAAAATAGTGGCCAATCACCGGGAAATAATATCAACTTAATTTGAAAGTGGTTTTGAAAATTGGGGGGGACATGTCCCCCCTGTCCCCAGTGGGAATTACACCCTAGTCCTTCAGTACTACCTTGAGGTTGACATTTATAGCTTTTAGACACATATCTTGAACACTTTTGGATGGACTGCCATGAAACATTTGTCGAGTCATTCATGGTCCCCAGAAGAGTAACGACTTTGGTGATCCTCTGACTTTTCTTCGAGCACCACCATGACGCTGACATTTTTATCTTGTAATCAAATATCTTGACAATTGTTAGATTGCTATACAACTCGGAACAGACACACATGGTCCTCAGAGGCTCAATCATACTGACGTTGATGATCCTCTGATCTTGCCACCAGCAGGTCAAAGTGATTACTTATTCTGTGAAATATCACAACATCTACTGGATGGATTGGCACAAAATGTGATATAGACATTTCATATTCATGTGGCCCAGAGGAAAAATAACTTTGGTTATCTCTTGACTTTTCTTCTAGCTTGACATTTTTTGGCTTTGAGCGACATGTTGATGGATTGCCATAAAAAATAATTTGCCATAAAAAAATCTGGGGACATTTACAATCTTGAATTGTGCACTGCCTTGGAGTTTGACGCAACATTTTTTTGTACGTACTTGAATGTTTATGTGTCTTATTAAAATCTCTTAAAATCTTGATTGAAAATAGGAACTATAAAAGAGCCATTAAACTCAAAATGACAATGCAAGCAGTACAGGTAAGTTAGTGTCCGAAATCTCAATGTACTGCTCGCTGAGTACTGAAACTACTGAGAATCTATTATAGGGAACAGTGAGCGAGAGATTTCAGACACAGCTTCAGTTTTGTTTTCTTACATGAAATCGAGACAGATGGATGAACGGAGAGAAATATTGATCGGCACGGATAGAAAGAGTAATTGAACGATGACAGATGGATGAAAAAATGAAGCAGATCTTTCTGTAATAAAAGGTTCAAGGACGCTGACCTGCTGCACCTTGTTGTCCACGTGTAACGGAAGAACGGAGAACAGAAACACTCTTTGGGTGTCAGGATAAGTTAATTCCCTGTGGGCACAGATGTGTTTCTGCGATGCGGTGCATTTTCTTTTGTGTATTTATTTGTAGTTGTACTGTAACTTTTAGATTTAATTACATGTTCTTATCTATAGAAAAAGACCCTTTATTGTGAAAACAGATGTAAGTGAATCAAATTGATTACATTTTTCTTTTATTTGTATTGTTTTTATTTATTATTCTTTTTTTTATTTTTTTCATTTATCAGATTTGATTATTAGATCAGTATTTTATTTATTTATTTGTAGTGTAGCCTATTTGTATCTGTATTTCATCTTTCTTTAACTAATTGGTACTTTTTATTTATTATATTTCTTATTAATTTTAATTAATTTTGTTTGTTTCTTTCTTAGTGTCGGTATGTGTTTTTAATTCAACTTAATTATTTGTTTTGTATTTGTGTTTTATATTTATTTGTATCTTTATCTACACTTGTATCGGTATTTATTTATTTATTTATTTAGTGTGCTTTGTGTGAACTCGTTGTGTGTTGACTTCAAACGCTCTAATAATTCTTCGGTTACATGGACAACACCGGACAGTTACAACACAACAACAGCTATTCCAGCAAAACAGATTGCAATTTCATCCGTGTTGTTATCATGTTACACAACCACCACCTCAATCCCCATAAATGTCAGGAGTGTAAAATGATGATGTCACTAAAAATTGCACCAACCAAATGTCCTTCCCCTCCCCAAAAAAAAATGTGATTGTCAGGAAGTAATCCGCTAAAGAGCATCGGAAATGAAAAGCTCTGCTGAAGACCACTACACTTTGATCAGATAACAATAATCCTGTGCTCTCTAACAGCACGAAGCGTAAATGTCATGGCTGCTCTGCATGTGGATGAGTATGCTGACGAAGCTACTTACCCAAGTTGAACAAAAGCAGAATCGCTTTATGAATGAACCCACTTGTGTTTTAAGAAGGTTAGCGGTGCATTAAACCACAAAGGCTGCCTTTTTCAGGCGACCTTATTAGCATGCACAGAGTTGTGGCATGTTGTGAAGGGGCTACTATATCCACCCCTGTCATAAAATCAATACACCATCTTCCGAAGGCTTTGGCAATAACTCATATTGTCTTTGTCAAAAACTGGGTTCAAGGACTACCTCTTGAAATTGTTTACTGGGTGAAATATCTGTGTGAGAGGAGAGAAGATGTTGTGGTTCGGGAAACATGCACTTCATAAATATACAGTATGTCGTTCTCCCTCTCAGTACACAGGCAGAACTGGTGTTCCTTGTTCTCTGAAGCATGCTGTCTTTGTTTCTTCCTCACACACCCGTCCTGACTGCGCCGGCAGATTGTTCTGCGGAGACGAGTGTGTTTTAGGCCACTTTGTGTTTGTTATTGTTGGGAGTGCTGCTCTGAATGTGCCAGTAAGACACAGTGCACAGATGTGGCAAAAACTCAAAACAAGAAACAGCACACACACACACACACACACACACACACACACACACACACACACACTGCATTTCACTATCTTTGTGAGGACCTGTCATTGACATAATGCATTCCCTAGCCCCTTACCCTAACCTTAACCATCAAAACTAAATCCCTAACCTTAACCCTTACCCTCACCCTAACCATAACCTAATTTTATCCCTAATCCTAAAACCAAGTCTTAACCTTCAAACAGACCTTTAAAGTTGTGGGGTCCAGCATTTTGGTCCCACAAAGCTACTCGGACCCCACAAGTATACTGTATTCACGGTTTTTGGACCCCACGAATATAGTTAAACAAGAACACACACACACACACACACACACACACACACACACACACACACACACACACACACACACTGCTTTAATATTTTCTAGGTCACCATCTCACTGAGTGAGTGACTTTACAAGTTTTCCTATCTCAGAAAGCGTTTGAAGTTCACTGCAGTGATTGGATGAATGAAATTATGATTATGCAACTTTCCCTGCTGTGACAATTGATGTATTTAAAAATGTTGACAAAACTCCAACAAAAAAGTCGACACACTTACAGTACTTGTTTTTCGAGTTTCCGACCATGTCATATTGGCTTCATCAGCAGAGTTTGCTCAGTTGCCAGGAAAATGGAGATGTTCGAACCACCTCTTGGACTCATTTGGATTAGAAGTTGAGCTTGACAGCAGTTGATTTATGTTGACTTTAGAAACAGTAGTTGACAAAATAATCTCAACTCAAAGGTTCATTTACTAGCTTGTTCTGGTCTTCATCAGTAGATTGAGTTTAATCAGACAACGCATTGTCATGAATGGGTTTGTATGATATTGTAGGAAATCTTAAGTACAACAATTTGTATGATTACCTACAAAATTACGGCAGTTAAGTTTTGCCCGTGGGCACCGTGATGTGACGGTCGTTTCAGCGGCCGTTGCAGTCGAGTTTAGCTGACAAAAGGTAGCTGTCCTGCGGCGACGACAGTTAAGTTTAGGCACCAAAACGACTCGGTAAGAAGACGAAACAATCTCAACTCAAGATCCACTTACTCGCTTGTTCGGGAGCTTTCTACCACATCACACAGTCTTGCAGATTGAGTTCTGTCAACTGATATGAAAATGTAGACGATAAAACCTTCCATGGTTCACCCCCTCCTCCTCCTCCTCCTCCTCCTCCTAACTGTTTGTACCAGGGTCATTTTGGGCCCCTGCCTTGCAGTGAATAGTGTATTGCTACTGCAAACCAGCAACTGTATGCAATCTAACCCTTATGTATTTTATCTGTAGTCCTTCCTCTTTTAACATGACACTTACACTCACTGAAACATTCAAAGTAAAGCTTACAGACTTGCCACATTTCGACTTCTACTTTATTACCGTCTGAATGCTTTGTAAGTTTTAAAATGGCACTGTCTTTGTACACTAAAGGCGCCTGGAAACCTTTAGTTTTAAAACATCTTCAATAAAGTTGTTGCATATAAACATTGGGATCCTTGCTCGCCGCTCTATCAGCAACATCGAACATTTCTTAACCAACATTCGTAGGGTTGCCAGGTCAGTCAGAATCAGGTAATGTTAGACAGGTCACGGTCCGAGTCTATGGTCAGACCAAAGTTTGAGGGCCCCCTAGTTGCAGTGGAGCCCTAAGCAGCCGCTTAGTTCGCTTATAGGCAGGGCCGGCTCTGGTTTGTACATTAAAACATGTAAATATGTTCTAAAAAACTAAAATACAAATATGTACCTGAAAATGAGCATGATATGAGACCTTTAACATTCATCATATTATCAACTGTAACCACGATCTTTCCCTAACGCCAACCAAGAGTTTTATTATCCCAAATAACCCTCATTTATTTACCATAACCACAATGCTTTTTTACCCTAACCATACTGAAGTTTGCATTTACACAAACTGTAGAACTTGAGAATTAAAAAACGTTGGCACTGGGCTTAAAAAAACATTGGATTTTAATGTGATTTTTATGCTTTTACAGAATTGTCCAATATGGACGTTCTTGTCTGGTGATACCGTTTAATCGCAGCAACAAAGACAAACACTTTCAAATATATCTTAATGAAACACAACAACAACAAAAGTGTGGAAATGTGTCGTAAATGCGTCTTCCTTCCAACCAACTGAGCAAAAATCAATCTGCTGATGAAGGCTGTGTGATACGATCACACGCTGCAGGAATGGATCACCGCGTTGATTGAAGCGGAGTCCCTGGAGTCTTGCATTAGCTGATTGGCGTCAGCTGTTTCATTCGTGCTTCACAATCATATGGTCATTCATCAGCTGTAGCTACCGGCTGCCCAGTAACGTAAACTTAACCTGACACTTCTCACTGTTACTCAGCAAGCTCCTGTCACCACCCCAACCTTCTCCTTATGGGATTTATATTTGGTATCACACATACGATACGAAAGTGTTTCTTTAAGGGGGGATTAGTTCTCGCTGCTCTGATTCTATGAAAGCTCCCTCAAAGAGCTTAAGCCTTCTCCACCTAACCTCATTGTATAATGATGTATTTAAAGATACTAAAATCTGGACGCAGCAATCTATGTGAAGCTATAAATGATGAACTCTTTAACGTAAGTGCCTCGAGTTCAGATTGGTTTGTTTATTGCAGTTTCAAAGGTCAAGAATGAGCTTACAATGTTTAAGGCTGCAGCATTTCTATTGTCGATTTATGTGCTGATCATTTTTGTTGATTAATCGTTTTGTCTTTAAAAATTTCAGAAAATAGCAAAGAATGTTCCCTTCAATTTGCTTGTTTGGTTCAATAAACTACCCCAAACCCAATTAATAAATCATATAAGGGAGGGGGGCGGGGGTGTTCAGATGGGGAGGTAATTGTCCATGTCATGAGTTGTATGTTTTGTGTTAAAAAAAAAAAAAAAAAAAATGTTAATCATAAAAACAATAATCATATAAGTATAGCTGCAACGATTAATCGATTAGTTGTCAACCATTCAATGAATTGCCAACTATTTTGATAATCGATTAGGATTGGGTCATCAAAAACTAAAATATCTCTGATTCCAGCTTCTTAAATGTGAAAATGTTCTAGTTTCTTCACTCCTCTATGCAAGGGCGTAGCACAAAATTCTGGACCCTGTCCACAGGCCTCTAGGGCTGCTCCCTGCCTCCATTCTTTTAATTTTTTTTAAGATGATTTTTTTGGGCATTTTCAGCCTTTATTTTTGACAGGACAGCTGACGACCTGAAAGGGGAGAGAGAGGGGGGAATGACATGCAGCAAAGGGCCGCAGGTTGGAGTCGAACCCCAGGCCCTGTGTGTCGAGGAGTAAACCTCTATATATGGGCGCCTGCTCTACCAACTGAGCTATCTGGGCGCCCACCCTCCCTGCATCCATGGCTATTCATTCTAGTATCTTTGTGGTCCCCCTTCTCACATGAGGGCCCTGTACTCTGCTGTTGCAGTTAAGTTTAAACACCAATACGACTAGTTAAGATTAGAAAAAAGATCGTGGAGAACAATATCTATCTGTCAGTTGACTACCCAGACTCAATTTAGGACCCCACTGAGGATCCTTGATTGGATTGGTTGATTGATTGATTGGTTGATTGATTGATGAGTGAGCACTAATCTGAACACATTTGAATCTACTTTTAAAGAGCATGTTTTGTTGGGAACTCAAACATTGGATTTTAATTTAAACGACCCCCAAGGGGGGGTGCTTAACTTGTATTGACACAGTGGGACCATCTATCCATCTTCGCTCCTCACAGCCAAATCTGTGAGCGAGACACAAGCTAAAAGGGTTTCCCTTTTCTGGATGAACAAGGATCTGTTCCTCTTTTCCAAAAACAAATCCGTCCCTCCTCCTGTCCTTTACCTTTCTCATAGCACTGACGTCTAGATTGCAAAGGGATTAAAGATTAGGATGTGGCTCAGCGGAGAGCCGTTGCATTATTAACTCCACACAACCACCAAGAGGAATCGAGTTATTCCTCAATCGCGTATACTCTCGGTTTAAGTGGCACAACGTGGGCGGCGCGTCGAGGAGCCGATACAGCGGCTCCGCGCATGCAGGACTCACGCTGCAGATCCACTTTTCTTAATTTGTACGGCGGGAGTGTGTGGAGTACCACACCGTAATACCACCGTGTGATGGAGCTCCGGCTTGACGATAACATGTTCAGGGAACACTTCAGGCTGTCCAAGGAGCTGTTTGACGAGCTGCTGGCACGAGTGGGACCCCGGATTGCCAAGACGAACACCTTTTTTTCTTCAGGCAATTGGTCCTGAGCATTTTTGTAGTAGGACGTCTAGAACAAAGACTTCCCCCAGTCTCTCCTGTGCTCTACTTCTACTGGATAGTCACGTCGCATTCAACGGATTCATTTGCATAAAGATGGGCACCGGCCAGCTTTTTGATGCACAGCATTTTTTCAAATGCAGCGGCGCCTTCCCGGGATGGTTTGCGGGCGCGTTAAAGTCGCTTGACGTCACCCATAGGAATAAAGTGGAGCGCGGCGCGACAGAAATGTGTCACACACTGAGTACGAAGCGTGGGGACATGACGGTTTAACCTGCGGAAGGAGAAAGAGAGCGTGCATTCAAAAAATGTGTTTTTTGGTCCGGTGCCAGCCGTGAAGGACACGGCAGTGTAATGGTGCGCTTCTCTCGGATGAGGGCCCTGTATATTCAGTCCCCCCCATCAACGTCATCTTGGGCTTTGGGCATTTTTCACCGTTTTCTGACATTTTATAGACCAAACAACTGATCCATTAATTGAGAAAATAATCAACAGATTAATTGATAATAAGTAAGCGTTTGTTGCAGCACTACATAAGACAAAGAAAAGCAGCAAATCCTCACATCTAAGATGCTTTATAATTTATTCAAATAATTTATCATTTTTTCCTCTCCGTAAGCCAGTCCTAACCTCTTTCCTTCCTTCACACCCAGGTATGTAAACTCCTCTTGCAGGGAGTGTGTAGTTTACAACCTGGACCTTTTTACAGGAGCAGAGTGCATGTTCATCTCATAGATGTGCCACACCCTGTCTAGAATGACCCTCAGCACACACACACAGCCAGCATGCAAAACCATGTATAGATGTTTCCAGCGCTGGGGATGTGCCATAGATTGAAGATGAATTGCTTTTCAGATTAGAGGAGGAGGAGAGGAGGAAGCATCGGCGGAGCAGCTGGGGGGGGGGAGAGGGGCTGGCTTCCTGGGCTCCAGCCCGTAATGGTTTCTCAAAAGCCCCGAATCTTTTAGTTTTTGTTGTTTGGTCAACTCCTCAGTCTCTCTGATTGGGCGGGCAAAGAAATTTGTTTGATATCCTACGAAATGACGGCGACCGCCGGACGGTTACGTGACGACCACTCACATCCCATGACAGTTAAGTTTAGCTGTCTCTACAGTTACATTTACCCGAGAAAAGGTGACTGTGAGCCGGGTGCAGAGCACCGTGAGGGGACTTTTATTTCTGCAGCCGTTGCAGTTAAGTTTAGACACCAATACGACTAGTTAAGATTAGAAAAAAGATCGTGGTTTGGATTAAAACACTGATCCCCGTAAGTAGAACTCCCTGGAACAGTGGAGACAGTTGGAGAACAATTAGATATAAAATAGGATGTAAGCTCTACAGGATGATTCTTTGCCTTGGCAACTATTAAGTTTTTCCTAAATGATGGACAGATTTTCAGGAAAATAGTATATGCCCCCAGAACGCCCGTAGGTTTGGACTGAGCCCCAAATGTTTACAATGTCTGGCTCCACATCCTGGGAGGAGGACGAGGAGGACGAAGAGGAAAAAAAGAGGATGAGAAAGAGAAGGAGGAGAAAGAGGAGGAGGAGGAACTCCGACAGCTGCAGGAAAAAGGGATTAGAAAGTCTTACTGAACTGTCTTACTGTACACAAACCCAGCTGGCCTCTCTGAAAATCCACAATCGAGACCAAAGCATGCTGTCAGGGTGATCAAAATTAAAATCATACATTACTTTAAGCATCTGAATCTCACAAACAGGTGTGTGTACAGTAGTTTAGAAACAGCGTGTCTTACAAGAAGTGTACTAATAAGTTGTAAACGCATAACCATTGCCATGGTCTCCTTGTTGCCACTTCTCGAGATGGCACACCCAGGGGAGGGCTCTGTCACCTTGGATTAAAGAATCTCCTGAATAATGCCTCTTTGCACGTCACTGGGTCTGAAGAAAGCTTTAGTGCAGTGTGCATAAAGCATTTTGTGCACTCAAAGCTTCAGTAATATGGATATTAAACGCCAGCCTTCCCTCCTCCTGCATGTGAGCAGAATATCACGTCTGATAATATCTAAAGTAGTTGTGTAAAGTAGTAATTTGGATTGAAAACGAGCAGGAGGAGGAGAACCAGGGGGACGGAAGTCCCCCGACGCTGCAAAGTCAGAAGATGGCAACTAACTAAGCCTACAAAATGTCGGACAATAATGTGACAAATACCAGCCTGACGTGGTCATACTCTACTTCTAGTCAGAATATGAGTCTGATACTGCTCCATTGGGATGTGATTATGGGGCGTGTTTCAACCCAACCAGGAAAGAAAATGCCTCTGCACTCAATTGGATAGACCTCCAACCAATCAGAGCAACGGAGTATGTGATGTATGCATCTTCTTAGCGACCATCGGGGCCAGCTGATGAATTAAACTTTTGCCGAATCCCGTAGGAAGGACAGCAAAAACATCTTTCTGATCGACAAATGCCTTGATCGCGGTTTTCTGTTCCTCTTTTAAAATGAACGTGCTGTCGATATCTTCTATAACAGACGCGATGGCGGAATCTACACATCTCAGTTCTCCAGCGGCAGCCATCTTTGTTGTAAACAAATTCAACCCAAGTGCTCTTTGGTGACGTGGTTGATTACGTTACTGTTGATCATCTGTCCATCGTTGTATAAAGCCCGCCCTGACAATTTGATTGGTCCCAACAGCTCTGGTTTGAGCATATGGATCAAGTCCAGACCGAACTTCCCGACCTCAAATGTTGTGGGCGGGGCTAAGTTCGGCTAGCCTCCAGACTAACAAATACACAAAACTTCTGCTTCTTCTATTCTGCAGCAGTAAATTAGCTCTATGAGGTACAGCAAATCATTAGTGCCTTCAGCAATTAGAAAAAAACTATTTTAACTGCATCATTACACAATTATGCAACTCTCTGGCACTTTAATTTCTTTTTTCATTGCTGCGAATATTGCACTTTGGATTCTATTTTTATTGTAGGCTTCTTCAGGTTATAAATTGCTTATTGCTTGTTCGAACTTCCTATTGTCTTATGTATGTGTTGTATACTGTATTGTCTGTACTGTCTATATTTTAAAGTGTGTTTTCTTTCTTCTTTTGAGGAGACTTGCAAGACCACATGAATTCCCCTCTTGCGGGATAATAAAGTTTTCTTTGACTTTTGATGTACAAGAGTCCAAGAGAGACGCCTTCAACCTGGTTTTGTCCGAACAACAGACTAAATCTCAAAGATGTTCCATTTACAAAGATATAAAACAGTGCAAGTCTGAAAATGCATCATATTTGAGAAGCTTGAACCAGAGAATATCTGGTATTTCTCTGACGAATGACTTAAGCGCATGCCCTGGCCTAGCTTGACATCGCCAGACCAAATCTGTCACAGCAGATCAAACATGAGCTCACAGATTTGTCTGGTTCCAAGTGTTTCCCAACCTTTCCTGGTGAAATGAAGCAATGTAAGTGAGCATGGGAACAAGAAGTTCAGATGTGTAGAGCCTTGGAGAGGTTAAAGCTGGTCTAATCAATATCTGTTATTCTTAAGATCAATATGTCAACGGCCAATGAGAAAGGTGAAGCTGATGAACCCACAGAGAATTCTAACCAAACTCTACAGTTCCTTTCAGCTCTGCAGAGCGTCTTAAGCAGCATTTATGCTTCTGCATTAAATCGAAGCTGCAGCTGTGGGGATCCTTGATTTGATTGGTTGATTGATTGGTTGATTGATTGATTGATTGGTGAGCACTAATCTGAACACATTTGAATCTACTTTTAAAGAGCATGTTTTGTTGGGAACTCAAACACTGGATTTTAATTTTAACAATCCCCTGGGGGGGTGCTTAGCCCTTGTATTGTCTTCCCTTCAACCTTGAAAAAAAAATTGACATTTTTTACGCCTTTTTTTTCACAGTTTGTTTTTGCTTTTTCCAACGTATTCAATTTTTTTATTTTCCTTCTACACATTTTCAGCGCTTATTTCTACTTCCCATATTTTCTGATATGAAACAAACATTTAAAACGGGTCAATGTGACCCGAGGTCAACACAAAGGTTAACTTGTATTGACACAGTGGGACCATCTATCCATCTTCGCTCCTCACAGCCAAATCTGTGAGCGAGACACAAGCTAAAAGGGTTTCCCTTTTCTGGATGAACAAGGATCTGTTCCTCTTTTCCAAAAACAAATCCGTCCCTCCTCCTGTCCTTTACCTTTCTCATAGCACTGACGTCTAGATTGCAAAGGGATTAAAGATTAGGATGTGGCTCAGCGGAGAGCCGTTGCATTATTAACTCCACACAACCACCAAGAGGAATCGAGTTATTCCTCAATCGCGTATACTCTCGGTTTAAGTGGCACAACGTGGGCGGCGCGTCGAGGAGCCGATACAGCGGCTCCGCGCATGCAGGACTCACACGCTGAGTAGCCTACGAAGCGTTGGGACATGACGGTTTAACCTGCGGAAGGAGGAAAACGCGTGCATTAAACAAAAATGAGTTTTTTTGGTCCGGTGCCAGCCGTGAAGGACACGGTGTCCGTGTAATGGTGCGCGTCTCTCCAAGGTGGATTCGGTTTCCAGTTAGGTAACGCAAATTGCTTTTTCACGAGAAACCGAGCCGCTCGGAAAACGGACAAGGACAGCTGATCACCTGAAGAGACATCTCTGCTCCTGGACTCCTCGTGAAATCATCTTAATGGATCATTAAATCATCCGTGGAGACCTGACTGTTTCTGGTTTCTCTCGCCCCCCCCCCAGCTGCACGCGCTTTTTCCCCCCCTCTGTTGACAGAAGTGACATTTCAAACATCTTGGTTTTTTTTTCCTGGTGCACCATCAGCAAAATTGTGCGACTTTTTCTTTTTGTGCACATTTAAAAGTCAAAAGTTGAGTGGATAAAAAAAATGTTTTGTCAAGTCACAAGAAGACATTTCAGGACACGCGTGAACATTAGGCTATGTGAAAAATAAAAGGTGTGGAAATGCGTCGCAAATACTTCTGTCTGCTTGAGGTAAGTTATCTGCGCTTCATCTTCCAAAACCCGCTTTTTGATTATTTCCTTTGCCTCCAGTTTGGACATTTAATTAAAATAGCTTAATAAAAGCAACTGCATCTGTCTTATTCTCGCGGATTTCAGCAGAGTATAATCTTGATGCGAATGGGGATTTAACACTATCATCCCATCCAGATGTCAGTTTTGGATTTTGTCTCCATCTCAAAGCTATTTAAAAAAAAAAAAAAAAAGCAAATAGGCTAGCATCCCTTAAATGAAAACCTTTCTCTGAAGTAAAAAGCTTTGAACCAGGACAGTAATTCTGACAGACTGTCTCGGAGGTTGCTTTTTTCCTGCATCGCTTTCCTTGATTACTAACAATCTGCATCTGTTAGTTCGCTGAACACGCAGATGGCGTGTTTACTTGTAAACACTGAAATATGAACCAGGACTGTGGGTTTAGAAATGCATGAGCAAACGATCTCAAGTGACATGATTCCTTTTTTTGTGGGACTGGAGTTGTTAAATGATGATGCTGGAAACGCCGGATTTGGGACACTGGAGATTAGAAGTGTTAATGCAGCAAGTGCACTCCCCTCACTGCCTGTTCTCATGTTTGGATGCCATAAAGAAATGTCCAATTAACATTTTTTAAGTCTTGAAAAAAAAGTGTCATCTGATGTCATCTCTGAACAATAAGGACAGTTGCACATGCTGTTGTTAAAGGTGTGTGTGTGTGTGTGTGTGTGTGTGTGTGTGTGTGTAAAGCTGCCCCACTAAGAATAGTCAAGAATCCTCTGAACCCTTTTTTAAAATCCCTCCTGCTTTCTATTTGTGTCCCCCATTGTTGTGATTTAAGACCACGCAGGGCCCCCACACTCACTGCCACTCACATGTCTGCTATAAGGTAGGCTACATTTACTCATATGACCGGGGATGGGTTTACAGTAACAAAGGGATGGTTGTAACGGCACCAGTCTCACCAAGAAGGAATGACCTCAGGGTCATGTAATCTGTTTGTCGTATGATCACTTTCTTACTCACCTTGCATGTACAATTTCATATCTGTGTGAAGACGTGTGTAGCCAAAACACTGATTTTTCAGGTATGAAAGTAAGTCTATATTTTGATTAGTACTGATACCGCTGAAGTTAGAATTATGTAACTTGCATTCGATTACAAAGTAGTCTCTTGAGGCTGTTTCCCAGTGTCCAAGAAAACACCAACATCCACTAACATCTGGCTTTGTCTTTAGTGGCAAAGGTTACAATCGGCATTTATATCCGGGACAAATGACTCCGCAGTGGTCACGGATGTTTACCGCTCCAGCTCTGATAGGCGCGATGTGATGACTCTTGTCGCGTCCGTCGGGTTTCTAGGACGTTTTCAGCCACAAATTACATCCGTCTGTGCAAGCAGCGATCAAACATCGTTCCAAATTAGTCTGACCCGAGTTTAAAACAGAGACTGAATGAGTAACAGCTATAAAAGAGAGAGAGAGAGAGAGAGAGAGAGAGAGAGAGAATATATATATATAAAAGGTAGCTCAAATCAGGCATTCTGATTGGTTCATAGCCGGGATATATTAAACATATACAATACCTTTTGATTCAAATTCCTTTGCACACACACAAAAAAAAAAAACATGAGACTAATGAACTGAGAGCTGGTGCCACAGAGGGAAGCAGTTTACACACACACACACACACACACACACACACACACACACACACAGAGCCAGTTTAAAATCGGCAAAGTATCTCTTTGAGTAGACGCTATATTTAAAACAATTTCAGCGCTTTACCTTGCTGTCAGACAGCCCTTTACGACGGGGAACTAATTATCTCTGCTCTCTTCAAAGCCACCAGACTCCTTTGACAATAACAGTCATTTTACCTCGCAAAACACGGGAGTTGCTGCTTTACAGCTGCCTCCATCGGTTAGTTTGTGTTATTGTGTGCCTTTCTTTAGCATTACGCAACAGAAATAGCCTGTGCTAGCTGCTAGTGAAGGCTAACACTGGGTTTCCACAGGCAGCTTTTATTCAACTGCAACTCCGCTCTATCTGTGACGTGCAGCAGATACCAATCAAAATTTTGTCCCAACAACATGATGCTGACGGTGTACATGTTTCCCAGACAATTTGTTGTTGGTGTTTATATATGTTTCTATCAGTTTCTATCTGGCCTATCGCACACTTTGCTGCTTAAAAAAGTTGTGTTTAGTTTAGTTCAAATTGTTCAAAACTGTTATGTATTGCTAGCAACCATCTAGTTGCTACAATGCTACTACTAGCCTACTAAAACATATAAAAACTCACCAGGTTTATCAACTGCCTGAGCAACCCTCCGCCAAGCTAGCTGTTAGCTGAAGTCATACAGAGATGTATCGTAAAGTCGGCTGTAGAACAATCGCCGTCTTTTAATTCACTTGGAATTTTGAATATAGCATGTGTCTATGGACCTTTTTCACAGCAGACATTTTTTGACTTGTCATAGTAGGAAAAGCACAGCTGAAATTGATAACCTTAACGATGGCTCAATTCCATTCCAAGTGTCCCAGTGAGCTATTTCAGTGAGTCATCATGCACAATACCAGGACCTCTCCTAAGTGGAATGCAGCCATCAATAATGGTCTTGAATACACCTGCAGCGGTGAACATCTTGGCACTTTCGCAGCCGTCAGCAGACTTGGCTCATACAGCTGTTCTCATATGGAATGAATTGAATCGCTCAGCTCTGCCGTTATTTCAGCTGTCTGTGGAAACCCAGCGTAACGCTGCCTGCGCTGCGTTCCATAGCATATGTGCAGCTAGCCCAGGAAAGGTTATTTTATAGTGGACGTGATATATATTTATTAATAAGAATCTATTTAAATTGGAATGTGACTATAACTTTCATATTGATCATCATCATATTCATATTTACATACCTGATGCCCGTTTTTATGAAAGCAATAGCTAAAGCAAAGTGAACAGTAACTGTAAGATAAACGTACAGTAGTGCAGTAAAATGAAATGTAGAAGTGTAAAGTAGCTTGAATCAGAAATGCTTAAGTAATGTACAAGTACTTCAAAACTGTGCTTAAGTAATACTACTTTCTACTTCTACTTCACTACATCTCAGGGGGAAATATACTTTTTACTCCACTAAATTATCAGCTATAGTTTCTAGTTATGTTGAATATTTTGCAGAAAATGTTCATACAAAAATATGATCAACTTCTAAAACTTGCGTAATCGTTCAGTGAAAAATCTCCATCTAATCATTATAGTTTGAAATTGAGTCCTTAAATAGGCCTGCTTTCAATGCAAATCAACTCATTTCAATTGTATTATTTCTATTTTTATTATTTAGAGGTGGAGTCTGCAATTCTGGAGAAAGATTGTTGATATTTTTAACTCAATGGCCAAATAAATACAACCCATCAGTCAGAGTGTTAACATGTGCCAGATTTGCATCTACTGCACAAGCAATTGCCCCTCTGGGGACAAATAAAAAATCAGCTTGACTTGACTTTACTGTCCCTCTCGCTCCCACTGCAGTCCTCTTTATACGTCTATCCAACATTCTGCTTTATTCTTCCTATTGACATTTTGCAGGTGGACCATGCACACCTCTACAGGGCTGCTGCAACACACTGACACTCAACGGATATGACAGAAAAACACACTAGGAAACAATATTCAGCTGCAAATATATCCAAACTGCTTCACTGATTTTAATGCAGGCCTAAAATGTGCTCTAAGTTGTAGAGCTGCAAAGATGAATCAATTAATTAATTAATAGTTAATCACCAACTATTTTGATAATCAGTTTATTTTTTGGGGTTATTTTTTATGAAAGAAGAGTAAAAGTTCTTTGATTCCAGCTTCTAAAATGTGAATATGTTCTAGTTTCTTCTCTCCTCTGTGACAGTGAACTGAATATCTTTGAGTTGTGGACAAAACAAGACATTTGAGGACGTCATCTTGGGCTTTCGGAGACACTGATCCACATTTTTCACCATCTTCTGACATTTTAGAGACCAAACAACTAATGGATTAATCGAGAATATAATGGACAATGAAAATAAATGGTACTTGCAGCCCTAGTAAGTTTTATGATGAAGGAAAAAATGAGTCAAAAATAGAATTAAAACAAGTATCGGATCATAAAGCTTGATCAAGGCATCCATACGTCTCAAAGTCTCATATTGTCAAGCTCAGTGCAGAATTGACCGCGGCTGTTTTATGTGAAGGCATCAAAGACATTCGTAAATCATACAGCGATATTAATAACCAGGTTATGTTCTAAATGTCATCCTAGCAATGATATACGTCATAACAGGGAATAATGTGCATGTAAAGATGCTAATGTAGATGAAATATTATAATGAAAGGATCCATCCTCTCAGTGGAGAAGCAGCCTGGATATAGACAGTAATTGGAAACATTTTTGATGTACAAATTAATGTAAATTGAAGGGTAATTTCGATCTTTTTCAACCTGGACCCTATTTCCCCACACATTGGTGTCTAAGTGATTAATGTGAACAAAAATCTTTGAAATTGGTCCAGTACTGAGTGTGAACCGGCAGCTGTGAACCGGGCTGCAATGTTTAATGTTATTAAAGAGTCTTAACAGCAGTATGGTAAGGTTCCCTACAGAGAGAGACCTTTTTGTTAAACCAGAAACGGGTCCGAAATTGCCAAACCCACCAGACTCCATTTAAATAAACAGTACTTTTAGCGTGTATAGAGCCAGCATATTTCCACATGTAAATGGGTGAATTAAGGGTTTATTTCAACCAAACCAGGTGGTGATTGTTGGAACAAATAGGATCCAGGTTGAAAAATACCAAATTTACCCTTTAAAAGAGTATTACCTGGGGACCTGTAGTAATTTGTAATCATTATGGAGCTCGTCTGTGATCTTAATCCTGAATCTGCCATGTCTGTAATTTGTCAAGTAAAAATTCCAAACATGTGATAATATTAGTCCCGTGCGAATTGTCATCTCAGTAATTCAAAGTTGTATTGACTTTGTTCCAGGGGATATCAATACATTTGAGTAAAATACAGACTTCACTTATCCTGTGGGAATAATTTCTAAATCACAGAAGGTCCCCCAGTTATATTAGTCTTGTGTAAATAGGGCTTACATTGTATATTCCTCCCATGTTGCAGAATTAGGTTTTATAAGTTTTTTTTTATTTTTTTATTATAGATGGAGATATGTATTTGCAGCTGTTAGCTTCCCCTTAACCAACCAAAAAAAACAAAACGCTGCTTACACATCAATGCATCAGTGATGAAGGCATGACTTCTACTTCTAATGAGTATTTCTACATTGTTGTATTCCTACTTTTACTCGAGTTAAAGCTGCAAGTACTTCTTCGGCCACAGAAATCGACGCCCCGCTGATTTAATACAGGCTCGTTTCATCTTGTTGTTGATATTGTGACTGTCAGTCAGTTGTTTAATTACTTTAATTACTTGGAAGGAGGCGGACAGCGAGCGCTAGTACAGTAGGTTACTGTACTCTGATACCTGCCCAGGATTTACTGAGCGTGAAAGAGACTCAGCCACCCATCAGGAGCAGTTCTTTGAAATCTGGGGCAGTCTAGCATTTTACATGATGCGACGCACGCACACACTCACTCATTCGCTCACTCACTCTCCCACACACACACACACACACACACACACACACACACACACAGTGCTGGTATTTCCCATTTCACGCAGCTGTAACCGTCAGGTATGAATGTGCTTTTCCCACTCAAGAGTGACACATTTAATGAGGCAAATAAATGTATTTAATTGAAAGGATTTTTTTCTTTATGTTCTGTCTAAAAAAAAAAAAGAAGCTGTTTCTGTTTCAGATGTTGCATTATTGAGAGGGATGTTTTATTACAGGAGGGAAATTAAATATTGTCTTTACGGGTAATAGTAGCCGCCCTCTAGTATCTGTACTAAGCTACACCGACGTGTAACCTAGTTTGGGGTCAACTGGAGAGGCCAAAAAAATAAATAAATGATGAAATGTTATCATAAATGCCACTAACAGATGCTGCCTGTGTGCCAGCAGTGATCACCGGTTTCCAGATACAACATGCAGCACAATGCACACATTCACTGGGTTCTTTTTTTGGAAGCTTTCCAGCTTTCACAAGAAATCCTGTTGAGATCAAAACGTGTGGATGAAATATGAATCCACTGTGCTGTCATTTTACGCTCACGTGCCGCCGGCTACAGTTCGTATCAGCTGCAGTTGCTATTTGAGTTTAGCCGACAAAAGGTTATTGGGAGCCGGCTACAGGGCACCGCGAAATGACGGTCCTTTGAGACAAAGACAAAAAGTGAGCGTCATGCAGCAACGACAGTTACGTTTAGGCACCAAAACAAATAGTTTAAAGTGCTCATATTATGCTAATTTTCAAGTTCATAATTGTATTTTGAGGTTATATCAGAATAGGTTTACATGGTTTAATTTTCAAAAACCACCATATTTTTGTTGTACTGCACATTGCTGCAGCTCCTCTTTTCACCCTGTGTGTTGAGCTCTCTGTTTTAGCTACAGAGTGAGACATCTCACTTCTGTTCCATCTTTGTTGGGAGTCGCACATGTGCAGTAGCTAGGTAAGGACTACTAGCCAGTCAGAAGCAGAGTATGAGGGCGTGCCCTGACAGTAGCTAGGTAAGGACTACTAGCCAGTCAGAAGCAGAGTATGAGGCGTGCCCTGACAGTACCTAGGTAAGGACTACTAGCCAGTCAGAAGCAGAGTATGAGGGCGTGCCTGACAGTACCTAGGTAAGGACTACTAGCCAGTCAGAAGCAGAGTATGAGGCGTGCCCTGACAGTACCTAGGTAAGGACTACTAGCCAGTCAGAAGCAGAGTATGAGGGCGTGCCCTGACAGTACCTAGGTAAGGACTACTAGCCAGTCAGAAGCAGAGTATGAGGGCGTGCCCTGACAGTACCTAGGTAAGGACTACTAGCCAGTCAGAAGCAGAGTATGAGGGCGTGCCCTGACAGTACCTAGGTAAGGACTACTAGCCAGTCAGAAGCAGAGTATGAGGGCGTGCCCTGACAGTACCTAGGTAAGGACTACTAGCCAGTCAGAAGCAGAGTATGAGGGCATGCCCTGACAGTACCTAGGTAAGGACTACTAGCCAGTCAGAAGCAGAGTATGAGGGCCTGCCCTGACAGTAGCTAGGTAAGGACTACTAGCCAGTCAGAAGCAGAGTATGAGGGTGTGCCACGCTAGCAGGTAGGGAAGCATTATAACGTGTCTTACAAAGTGACCACGTTTGTCTCTGAAGTAAAGGCTGGACTACAATAGAGCTGTTTGGAGCAGTTTGTGAACAGTGTTTTCTGTTTTTTCAGTCCCTTTGGGGTGGACTTTGGGCTTTTTCACTTTGTAAACCTATAACATGCACAAAAAAGATGTATAACCCAATAAAGGAAAGGAAAAAAGTATAATATGGGCACTTTAAATTTAGGAAAAAGATTGTGGTTTGGGTTAAAACACTCCCAAGGAACGAACACACGTTTCCTGGGTAAAAAACGTGTGTTTTCCCCGCTTCCCCTGCTTGAAATTCCTTTGTTTTATGACACACCCATTGACCCCAACCTCCTCCATAATTGGTCCACAGCACTCTTACACAGCTGGTTCATGCGAACAGCTTGCATTTCACTCACCTCTTTACATCCCCGGTTTGTAAATAGAGCATGGGGAAAAGCGCAAAAGCGTGCTGCTACTTGTGCCAACTGAGACCCAGCAGATACATGCCCATAACCCCTCTTGAGCTGCCTATAGTTTTATAATTATGTGCATTATTTAATGTTTTTCCCCTCTGCTCCACACACATGTAAAGTAGGCTAACTGCAACCATGCACACGATACAAACACAACATATTTTGAATTAAGCATTATATCCCTCCATGAAGGGAACTTCTCAGCCTTTATCTTTTAGTGAAACCTTGTATCTGTAAACATGAAAGAGTGTTGACATGATTACAGGGTACAAAGTGCTCCAAATTAGGCGAGAGGAGTTGTTAATACATGCATCATCTGCTCAAGGGCACGGACGATCTTTCAGCAGGATTCAACTTCATCGAATTAAAGGAGCACGAGGCAAAGAAATAGCTGTGTTTTACACTATGTTATGGCGATATCTGACTAATTGATTTGTGATTTTTCTCTGTTCGCAGGTGTGTGCCATCCTCAGCCTCCTGCCCTCAGGCTCTTTAGCAGATCTGACATGTGAAGCTCTTCTCATGCTTTCAGGAAATGTCTCACGTAAGTCGACGTTTACAACAACAGCAACTGGTACAAGCTTTTAAAAGGCAGGAACGTCCCGAGTGTTTCGAGTCGCTCCACTGTTACTACACTGGTGATTAAATTGATTTTCAGTCTTTCCTATTTCACAAGCACTACTGTAAATGCCCAACCCTCGTCCTTAATCACAACCTTGTCCTTTTGTTTATTGGCAAAATGGCTTCTCTTCTTATTCCGTCTCCACGTAGACCTCCCAAGTACAGCAATAGAAAGTAGTTAATCACTTCAAATCGCAGCACACACCCAGAGAACACACACAAATATGCACAAGAATAATATTTTAGTCGCCTCTGGGTTTAGTACTCACAAAGATGTCCCAGGTAGCTCTGAACAGATAATATGAAGGCTGTTTGTGCTGTGGGTTATGCTGTCCCGTCTGTACTTTTTTAACACCGACCGAAATGTGTCTGTGGGAACAAATATTAAAAAGTGTAGAGTAGAGGTGCAACTCATGACTTAATCAGTTAATTATTTATCCAATAAAATGTCAAAAATAAAGTAAAAAATGCCCATTACAGTTTTTCAGAGCCCTAAGTGCTGCGTTCGACAGTGAAAACCCCCAAATATTCAGTGTATAATAATATAAAATTCTCACATTGATAAACATAATTGGATTATTTAAATAGTTGTAATAGTATAGTTTCTCTTGATCAGCTGATTAAAAAAAAAAACTTAAAGGGGAACTATGCAGTGTCTTTAGCTTAATTTACCTTAACTGAACAGCTTCAGAGTCATTGGAATGGTTATATGACTTTTTTCGAGTTGAATGGTGGTCGTCTCGCTCCCCCCTAGCGCCTGTGAGCGGAAAAACCACCCTTGCAACTTTCGGCCAGCGAGCCGGCGGCCTCAGTGGTCTCACGATGTAACTAATTGCTTCACGGCACTGCACACATACGCCCATTCAGGAACCGGCTAACAAGGTAGTGATGGAGTTTTTCACACTGTCGTCATGGCTGAGCCGGCAAAAAAGAAGCAGAAAGCTAGGAGAGCATTGTCGGAGGAACAGAGGAAGAGGAAACGGCAGACTGACCGAGAGAGGAGTCAGACACGAGTAAACATAGGAGCTGCCAAATATCTATTCTGAAGCTGTAGGGGGGGCTCTATAGAGAAACCTGCCAGCAAAAAGAGAGAAAACCGCCAAGAAATGGCCAAAACTGCATAGCGCCCCTTTTAAATACTGTAAGTTGTTTCAGCTCTAGTCAAGGATCATAAGTTGGCACTGAATTAGGATAAGATTCTTGTACTTCCTTGATCAGATATTTACTGATTTACTTTTCAATCTTTAGTATCTGTTTCATTCAGACAAAGTTACTTTTTGAACATGTCACTGTACAAAAGTGAAGCCAAAATCTCCCGGATACAGGCGCTGCCATCTTGTAATTTAGGAGCCAGAGTCAGCGCAGTAGTGATCAGGCGGTGGAGCCGCGGTATCAAAGTCCCGCCCATACACCTGCTCGACCAATAGCGAGTCAATTCCAGCTGTCAATCATGACGTTTCACCCCGTTTTTATAGCATCAAATAACTTCTAAAAAACAAACTCATCAGAAAAATTAACACTTAAACAAACATCAGCATGATAAGAACTACCTAAAAGGACAGAAACCTTATTTGTGAAAAATGTATTTGATGTGTACTTTGACTTTTTAGTTTGGCCCATGTCCCATCCGCTAACATGGAGGAGGCAGGATGTATGACCTTTACTGCAGCCAGCCACCTGGGGGCAATCCAGATGTTTTTTTCACTTATTCAGTCTATAAACCCCTAACAGACATTAACTCACGTGACCACTTGTCAAGAAAACATATTTATATTAATGCATTTGAGCAAACAACCAATGTTATCATTTTCTTTGTGAGGACCGTTTATAAAACTACTCTTTTCTCATTTTATATTTTTCATTCATTCATTTCTCACTATAAACAGATTTTACAAGTTACAAGTTTTAGAGTGAGCCATCAACTTTGTCCCCGCAGAAGAGCCTTATTTCCGGATCTATTTTATCTAAATCTTCTTGAGTTATTGCAGAAATAATAGCGTGACCCTCGGGGCACGTCTACATTCATATTTGCTGCTGCCGTCCCATTATTGCTTGGGGAAAGGTCTGTCACCAGTGTTTACCGTTGCTCTCTAATGCTCAACGTTTGTAGCTGTTGAGCTGAATCTAATGAGAATTTCATAGCCCTTCTTCCAAAGTGTGCCAACAAAGATTGGGGTTTATTGATGAAACTCTCCCTCTGGATTGCAGTACAGTCGCTGGCCTCCTCCTGGAACCAAACCCTGAGCAACGGCACCGGCCAGTGGAGCGGTGAGTCGGACACATCGCTCTTCTCTATCATGTGTGAAACTGATTCCAGCTGTTACAAATGCAGATCTGTTGTGGAATACCCCACGAGGGAAACAAGTTAGATCTGAACTGAGATTATAAGGACTAACATCAAAGACTAGAACAATGCTGGAAATAGATTTTGGCGACGCGCCACAGGAGACGACGCTCAGGAATAATCATGAAATCCTGTGCACACAAACAACTCATTCAGCTCCACGACTTATTGCCAACATCATCGGAGCATTGTCAGAATTTTTATCATGGCTATATGTAGTCCTGAGCCATGACAGGAATGTACGTCTGTGTCTGACATTTCTGTTCTTGCGCTTTAGGCTCGGGACTCTCCTGCGACACCTCCATCGATGGCATCGGCACCTGCTGGCCTAGGAGCAGCGCGGGCCAAATGGTGTCGCGACCCTGTCCCGAGATGTTTTACGGTGTCAGATACAACACCACCAGTAAGTCCTCGCTGTCAGCTCCTGCCGTGCCAGCCAAAAACAAAGAAAACAATAGATTAAAAGCCAGATTTAATTTGATATCACCCTCCTTCCTCCCTTACGTGTCTTTCCCTTGGGCAAATCCTGTTTACATAATTGTGTATATACAGAAATTAGCATGAGCATACAAATTGGAAAGAGACACAGAAAATTGTAATAACATTTCTACACAAAGTAGGACTGCTGGAGATAATACAGCATTAGGAAACCAGGAGAGGAGCATGATGCAGTGAAGACAAAACAAGTGGTGCACCCGCTGTGAGAAAGAAAGATGGGAGCGTCTGAGATCCTTAAGCCTGTTAAAACGCAACATAAATCTGTTTACTAGTGTTTGTTCTTAGTTTTGGCCATCACTGCCAGTCAAAAAGTCTCAAATAATCTGACCCATTTTTATGTGCACATGCACAAATGCCCAGGAATAATCTTTTTGTTATTCGCCTCCTGGTTTATTCCTCACAAAGATGTCCCAGGAGGTAGCTCTGAATAGATAATAGGGATGCTGTCTGTGCTGGGTTATTATCCCATCTGTACTTTTTTAACACCGACCGAAATGTGTCTGTGGGAACAAATAATAAAAAGTGTGAAGTAGGGTTGCAAATAGTCTTGCTTTGCCAGACCTTCCTCCACCGCGGCGCTGCGGAGGAGGGTCTGGCGAGTCCACACAGCATTCTGGGATGGGAGAAAAATGTGCTCTGGTTTATTGGCATTTCTTTAAACCAATCACAATCGTCTTGGGCGGTGGTAAACGCCGAGCGGAGCCACGGTGCCTCTGCAAAATAGCCTCAGGAAGGAACTTGTTTTGGTGGAACGTGTACGTTCAAAAGTTGTTTTTAGTTGTCCAACAGAAAACTCAGATTGGACAGATAGTCTAGCTAGCTGTCTGGATTTACCCTGCAGAGATCTGAGGAGCAGTTAACCATAGTCCTCACAAATCCACCGGAGGTTAGAACGCCAACACAAAGGAAGAGGAAGATAACGGGCATTCCGGCCTAAATGAGTAAAATCCGGTGGAATTTTGGTCGGCAACGGAGCAATCCGGGAGTGGAACGTTAAGGATATAGACTAGGTTGCAAATAATGAGTAATCCAGGGGTCCTTCAACTTTTGACTAAGGACCCCTAAACTGAAAGAGAGACCGAGTAGGGTGCAAGGTTATTATAGTTTTGCATTTTTCATTAGTTTTGACTTTTTGTTTTCAAATTCAGTTTAGTTTTAATTAGTTTTTAAAGCGGGTTTGCTAGTTTAGTTTAGTTTTTATTAGTTTTAGTCTTAGTTTTAGTCTTTTTTGTAATATTGGTTATTTGTCGGGGGATTCAAAAAGATCAGGAAAAAGTATTGTGTAATAATAACTCAACAAAAACATCATACAATTTTAGAAATATGTATTCACAATGTATTCAACAATAACACCAGTACATAAAATGTAGCCTACATATGGTCATAAATATGTAAACAGTCTACACAAGACGCAGCAGGAAGTGCAAAATGTGTGACGTGTTCCAGGAAAAAAACTAAATAACCAACAGACTAAAGAAGACATCAACAGGTGTTTTCAACTGTGGTTCTAGTAAAGTTCAAACCTTTTTGAAGTCAATCGACTCACACAGTTGTGTAGACATCCCAGTATCAATCCACATACCAACCCACGCTTCCTCCTGCTTTTGGTGTTCCTGCGTATTTACTAACCAGCAGCTATCGGGTCGCCGGTGAAAGCCCTCCTGTAGTGTTCTCTGTCCTGCTGTTGTCTCTGTCATGCTGCCTGGCCCTGTACCCATACATCCATGCCCTGTACCCATACATCCATGCCCTGTACCCATACATCCATGCCCTGTACCGGGGTTAGCTTCTATTTCGGGGAAAGGGGGCTTTGCGTTCTCCTTAAGGTAAGCTAGGTTAGCCTCCTAGCTTGTGTGCGCTTCTCAAATGTACTTTCAAATTCGTGGGATTTATCCCTGTAATAAATTATACCACATATTTTACCACCTTCCACTTTATCTGACACAGCCATAATCAAATAGGACTGCCGCGTTCTTCCGACTTTCGGTACCGCTATGATGCCAGGCGAGAGGGACGGAGCCACGGACATGTTGTGTTCAATTTGACGTGGAATGTCGGAATTTCTGGGTTCCTAGTCGGAAACTATACATGTCTACGGGAAATGTCATGGTCGGAGAGATATAACGTTATTTACTCTATGAAAGATCGACCAAGATGAAAACTAAGGACATTTACTCAATTACTTTAGTTAGTTTTGCAAACAGACATTACAGTTTTAGTTTAGTTATCGTTTTTTTGTAATGCCTCGTTTTTATTTTTATTTCAGTTAACGACTGTTTTTTCCCGCCTAGTTTTCGTTATTTCATTCGTCTTTGTCAACGATTATAACCTTGGTAGGGTGCCCCCCCCTTACTACATATATTGTATACAACTGAGTTGCATATTAAACTGGGCCGGATGGATGAAAATGAATTGTAACTATTTTATAATTTACACATATTATTTTAATGTTAAACCCAGAGGTGGAAAAAGTACTAAAATATTGTACTCAAGTAGAAGTACCAATACTTTGATGGAATATTACTGAAGTACAAGTGAAATGATCTGAAAAAATACTCAAGTCAAAGTAATAAGTAGTTCATTTAAAATGTACTTTAAGTAAAAGTTACTTAGTTACATAAAAAAAAACTGTAAAACGGTGCGGGGGGATCTCTCCCATGTTGTAAAAAATAGGACAAGGGATCATAAATCCAAAACTATTTTGTTTTTAAATAGATGTGGAGTTAACGAATGCTGCCAGTTCAGTCACCTTTGGCAGGCGCATCTGGTATTGCATGATGATACTATTGGCCCTCTTGAATTTAAATGAAAAACAGTCTTTCAAATGTGGCCAAGGATTTTCGTCGTTTTGGGCAGCAGAATTCGATCAGCATTTCTACTGAAACAGTCTCTGAACCGTCGTCGCTCGCCTGATCCACCTCCATCTCCTTCTCAATCTCCTACAGAAAGACTTGGCGCCTGGTAGGCAGCCCAGATGCTGATCATTCCTCACTGTAGTGGTTCCAGGCGCGATTTTCTTTCTTCCTTTCGGTTTTCGTTAGTCAAAGATTTTGTTTTTACTCAGTAACGGATGGGATTTGTAATGTAGCGATATATAATACTCCACAAAACGTAATCAAGTACATTTTAAATTACCGATTTTAAAAACTACTTGAAAAATACAAAAAGTGTTGCGTTCAACAGTTCAAAAGCCCAAATATTCAGTTTACGATGTAAAACAGAGACAAAAGCAACAAATTCTCACATTTGAAACATATTATAACGGATTATTTAAATAGTTATAATAGTAGTGATGCACTGAAGACAAGACGAGTGGTGCACCCGCTGTGAGAAAGAAAGATGGTTACAAAAAGAAGTGTCTGAGATGCTTAAGCCTGTTAAAACATGAGATAAATGTCTTTTACAAGTGTTACTATTCTTAATTTTCGCCATCACTGCCAGACAAAACGTCTTTTTGAAATGTGATCTGGGTCACATAGATTCAAATAATTGGACCCTTTTTATGTGCCGTTTCTCTGTAGATATTGTAGAAATCAGATTTCTGTGAAAGTAAGAAAGTAGTTCAGATTTCTGCTCTGGGGCCGAACTCTTCCTGAACTCCTCTACACCACCGTTTCTTCTAAGGTCAAACTCTGTACAACTGAAATCAAATCTCTGCGGCAAAACAGATATGCTCTGTCAGTTATGCCTGGGGATCTCTTTTGAAAAGAAATCTGTTCTCAAAAGGGTGAAATGAAAATATGTCTGTGGCCATTCAAGGCTCTAGGGATGGCAGTGCACTACTTTGATTCACACTCAAATATCAACAACTATCATGGATTGTCATGAAGTTTTGTGCGTACATTCGTGCTCCTCAGAGGATGAATCCTACTGATTTTGGTCAGGGCGTGGAGCCAGAACCTGGGGGGGGGGGGGTCCACAGGCATGCTCCATTTTAACAGTTATGCATTTGATAATAGAATGCCTAAAAATCTGTACATCATTTAGGGAAAAAAACATGATAGTTGTCAAGGAAAAGAATCATTCTGTAAAACCGACATCCTGTTTTGTATCTAATTGTTCTCCAAAACGTCGTCTTCATTCTGAAACCAGAACATAACAAATGTTGTGGACGACTCATTTTCACTCCTGCCACCTAAACAGAGGCCTGATATTTCTATTTTTAAGTTGCATAGCGTAGGCAGGGTAGGAATTTGGCATAAACAGCATTACTAATCTTGAAATTTTGTTTTTTTTCTTATACTAAATTGGAGTAGAGATTACAGAATAAATTGGCAATATTTCCGCAAGAACAGAACTTTTGCTCTATTTATAGCCCGTCCAGTCAAAGAGAGACTGAGGGGAAAAGACACAGAGTTGAAGTTGGGTTGGCAGTAGCTCAGTCAGTAGGGAGTTGGGTAGGGAGTCAGAGGGTTGCTGGTTCAAGTCCTCATAAGGGCCAAAGTATGGACTGGTAGCTGGAGAGGGGGCTGCTCAGGGTGCCTTTCCAGCAGCTCCCTCACTCTCCGTTAGTGCATGTAAAGGTACTGAGCGTGTGTGTAATTCAGGCCTGTGTGTAATAACAACAGAGTGAAAACATTGTAATTTCCCTTGCGGGATTAATAAAGTGTAAATTATAAATGATTAATTATTATAAAACTCTTAAAGATTCGGGGCCAGTAGAATCAGCAGATGTTAATTTGCTAAACTAAGATGGTGAACATTGCAAATATTATTGTGAGCATATTAGCATGCTGATGTTAGCATTCAGCTTAAAGCACTGCTGCTAGTTTTGGCAAAAAGGGATTTATTTATTCTACCCTTATTTAACCAGGGAAGCATCACTGAAATTAAAAATGTTTTTAGTGTTCTGGCCAAGATAGGAAGCAATGAAATAGTAAATAATGAATAAGATGAGATGAGATGAGCCTTTATTGTCTCCTATCGGAGAAATTCGTATTGGGCGGTTGAGAAAACAAAACTGGCGACTCATCGCAAATAAACACAAAATAAACAGTAAGCATGCATAAAACATAATCATACATGATCTCACCCACTGCGTTCAATGACCATCTGATAAACCTCAAACAAGACCCCCCCTACCCTCCCCCACACTCACAGAAGAGGAGAAGAGAACCCACTGCACATCCTCCCCCCTCATATTGCACTTAATTCTACCCAGATGCATATTTCCCATTAAATCATGCTGTGGTCAATAACTTATGTATTGCACGATGCCGTATCAAATAAAAAAAAATATTGCACCAGTGCCCTACCAGATATTGCACTTCCTACAACCATAATGGTGAGTACAACAAATATCTATGCTTTTAGTGTATATACACAAAGTCCCACTTCTGGGATTGTTCCGTTGCTGCTGGAAATTCCGCAGAATGTCCCTCATTTTCGCTGATCTCCGTCCCCTTCCTCTTTCTTTGTGTTGTAATTTTAAGCTCCGGTGGTTTCATGAGGACTATGGTTAACTGCTCCTCAGATCTCTGCGGGGTAAATCCAGACAGCTAGCTAGACTATCTGTCCAATCTGAGTTTTCTGTTGCACGACTAAAACTACTTTTGAACTTACACGTTCCACCAAAACAAGTTCCTTCCTGAGACTATTTTGCAGAGGCACCGTGGCTCCGCGCGACGCTTAGTGCCGCCCAAGACGATTGTGATTGCTTTAAAGAAATGCCATTAAACCAGAGCACGTCTTTCTCCCATCCCAGAATGCTGTGTGGACTAGCTAGACCCTCCTCCGCAGCGCTGTGGAGGAAGGTCTGGACTACCTACTGTATGCTTAAACTCAGCACCCGCCAATACACACACTCATCTTATCTCTTATTATTCAGTAGTTAGATTAAAAGTTGAGCTTGTTACTTGTCCTGTGACCCATTTGAGTTTTAAGAATTAAGAATTTCAGCTCCATTGCCTCTGAAAACCTTTCCCCCTTGTTTTATTGTAAACTTTATGACCACAACGCCAGCTTGGATCTATTTCTGATGTTGATTTTGGAACATCCTGTACCCACCCTGTTTTAGCTGCTCCTGAAAAAACAGCAACTGTAAAAACCCAATTTTTGACATACTAATAATGATACCATCCACATTACTCAATGACTTTAATGTCTTGGGAGGAATTAAATCGGGTAGCGTCATCGTCAGGTCTCCTTCTTCTCAAATAGCACCTTAACCTTTTCCTGATCTCATTATTATGAGATAGAAAGTCAGAATTAGGACATACAGATGCCATTATTACGAGATATGGTTTTCTTTCTTTGGTGAAAACTATGTGCATTTGTACAAAAGAATCAAATCACATTTCTCTTTTAAAAATAACGGACGGGATTAATCAATTATCATAATAGCTGCAGATGAATATTTAAACTTGTCAATTCACAAATGTATTAACAGACTCATCGTTTCGGCTGTGAAACAAAAATGTGTTGCAAAATCATGAATGAAACAAAAATTCAATTATGGGTACAGTGATTTATAAAATATTGTAAACCCAAGGGCTGTCTAAACAACCCAAACGCTTTCTAAAAAAAATATTGACCGATTGATAGCGTGACTTTTTGTGATTTCAGTGTGAATTTATAACCAGTTTATTGAGGATTTAAATTGCACAGGGTTTAAAATGTTGCGTTGTGGTTCTTTCAGGTGGTCCTCTGCAAAATAAGGAAGAACTTTAACTTCTATAAATCATAAGATTCATGTTTAAATCATGTTTTTTTTCAAGAATGAGTTATGTAAACCAATTACAAACATAATTTCCACAAATATGAAATAAAAAGGTTTAAATGAAAGTGATTCTGATCAAATATTGATTTGAAGTCTGTGACGTGTATTCAGTCATGTCACTGAGGCACTCTGAAGGTAACACAAACGGCACAGGAAACACAACCGGACCATTTCAGAGATGAAAGCAGTTGTGTATCTTGGTAATTTAAAGGAACACGCCGACTTATTGGGACTTTAGCTTATTCCCCGTATCCCCCAGAGTTAGATAAGTCCATACATACCCTTCTCATCTCCGTGCGTGTTGTAACTCTGTCTGACGCCCCCACCGCTAGCCTCGCTTAGCCCACTGCTAGTATACAGTATACCCGTGCCCGTATACATACTCGGAACTATATTCTCAGAAAGGCGAAGCACTGCTACTCTCTACTACTCACCACGGCGCTCCTCAGGTGCTGCGAGCAAATCACTCCGCCCAAGTAGGAGAACTAGCAGTGCTTCACCTTCTGAGAATATAGTTCCCAGTATGTATACGGTTAGAAGATGGCTGTGTCTCATGTGACCTTGTTATTTGTACATGCTGTGACTATACAAATCACAACATGTAAATAGGAAAATGTTGGCGTTATTTTGTCACTTATTGGGAGCAGTAGGCTAGATGGAGCCGGTTACCTCCAGGATCTGTGCTAAGCTAGGCTAGCGGTGGTGGCGTCGGACAGAGTTACAACACACACGGAGATGAGAAGGGTATGTACGGACTTATCTAACTCTGGGGTATACGGGGAATAAGCTAACGTCCCAATAAGTCGGCGTGTTCCTTTTTAAAGTGTAGGAGAGAGAGGGAGAGAGAGACCTAAAAGCCTGAAAAAAAAGACCTCCTATCAGCTGGCATTGCCAGCGAAGGTCAACAGTGGGAAAAGGTTTCAGGATACAAGATGATGACTTCATGAAGATTTACTGTCCACCACTTTGGTCCGGACTGAAATATCTCAACAGCTACAGGATGCATGACTCATGTCAGTGGTGACTCAATTACAGAATAAAGTGACTTGATAAGAAGGAGATTGTTGCATGAAACAAATGCATCGTTTTTAACACACAGTATGTAATTTCTGCTGGGGGTCCTTCAAACCAATTACAAAAGATGGACTTTGATGACATCGTGAAGTAGCGTGGGATCATGGGAGTTGTCTTGATTGTTAAAGCTATAGTGCACAACTATTTTATATTAATAACTCCAGTAGACTAGGCTATTTTATTCACTTTAAACATCGGATGGATATTCTTTTCTCTAATACAGATACACCTGTATCATTTAATAATTCATTATAAAGTAGTCATGTTTTTTTTTTCATAAATCCTCTTTGTTAGCGTTTATAACGTTACCTAGCTTGTTTGATAGTTAGTTAGCTAACATGCTAATTCCACCCAATGTGCTTTCACTGGTTACAGAAGTAGCTCAGTCAGTAGGGAGTTGGGTTGGGAACCTGATGGCTGCTGGTTCAAGTCCCTGTATGGACTGAAGTATGGTGGTGGGCTGGTACTTGGAGAGATGCCAGTCACCTTGCACTGCCAAGGTGCTCTTGAGCAAGGCATCCCAACCGCTCAGGGCATTCAGCAGTTGCGTCCCACTCATCAACTCACTCTAACACTCTCCCATTGGTGATCCATAGAGTATAAATTATTATAAAAAAATTAGTCGCCTGGACAGTTAGTTAGCTTGCTTACTAGGAGGCTCAGTTCTCTGTTCTCTGTTCAGCATCATCTGTATTAAGTCCGAGACACACCAAGCCGATAATCAGCTGTCGGACAGTCTGGCGAGGTCGGTGACTCGAGTCTGTTCGGTGTGTTCCGTGCCGTCGTCCGTCCGAGGGGCCGTCAGCCTTCGTTTTGGCCGATTTGACATGATGAATCGGAAGGCGGGCACTGTCGGCAGTCGGACTCAAATGACCCATCTGATTGGTAGAGTGCTAACCCGGAAACGAGGAGCGGGATGAGCGTGAGAGTCTCTCAAAATCTAACGAAAATCTTTTAAACTGACCTTTGTCGATCTGAAATCAAGACTCAGCAACTGCACGGCCTATTTCTCGCTTAAAATGTTTTCTTTCTTTTTTTTTACCAACTTGGGGAGGATCAGTCCAACTGCCTTTTCTGCAGAGGGTCGGCCGTCTGGTTGGTGTGTCTGGGCCTTTAGAGAGAAGAGTCACTTCATCCCATGTTTAAAGTGAATAACATAGCCTTGCCAGCATACTTACTGGAGTTCCACAACTACATATCCTTTACAACTGTACAATTTTGCCTGTATTGATTGTGTCTCCTTTTAAAAATTGCTCTTGAGAAATTTTATGTTTATTGTCCCACTATTAGATAAAATGTACGCCCATGCATTCAAACTGCTCAAAGTTTTAAATTAGAACATTTAAATACTCAAGTACAAGTACGCGTTTATATTTTAATTTGCTTGACGAGGCATCCCAAGCCAAAATAGTCACCAAAGAATGTGCAAATACAGAATGAACAGGCTGTGACCAATTAGTTTCCACTCCATTTCATTGGTAAGTGATTTGCTGCCACCAGGAGACAAGGTGACTATAAATTCCTGTTTCTATGTACTGCCACTGTAACAGCGCTGATCCACTTAAAGCTTTTTTATACACAAACCCTGTTTAATTAGATGACACAGCTCCATAAACTAAACTTTAGGTGTTAATCTTCATGAGAACATGGAGGAATATCTGCTCTTTTCTATCTGTAAGAACATTAAAGCAGCTTGTTCAGTCTTTGGTTTTGTCATTTCAGCCTGTGATACGCTCCAGTGCAGCTAGAAAGCATCATATCTTGGGTAAAAAGGATCTTTGAACGCTTCAGATACTTCAGAATCTAAACTATATGTGAGAAGCTGATGTGTAGTCTTCGCTTCTATACTGGGCATTTGTGCCGAATATTAATTGGCAACTTTTATGATCATTCATGCAAAAACATTTCATGGTTCCAGCTTCACAAATGTGAAGATTTGCTACTTTTCCTTATGTTTGCATATCATCACATGTGGGTTTTTGGATATTAATAATTAGATGAATAAGACCATATTTAACACATAAAAGCACAGGAAAGTAACATGTTTTTTCATGTAAAGAGTAGGGCTGCAACTACGATCATTTTCATTGTTGATCAATCTGTTGATTGTTTTCTCGACTAATCGATTAGTTGTTTGGTCTCTGAAATGTCCTAAAATGGTAAAAAATGTGGATCAGAGTTTCCCAAAAGCCCAAGATGACATCCTCAAAGGTCTTGTTTTGTCTACATGTCAAAGATAGTTAGTTAACTGTCACAGAGGAGAGAAGAAACTAGAAAACATATTCACATTTAACAAGCTGACATCAGAATTTTGACCGGGCCGGGCTCGGTCACATCAGCGCGAGGCGTGTGTGTGTGTGTGTGTGTGTGTGTGTGTGTGTGTATGTGTATGTGTATGTGTATGTGTATATGTGTGTGTGTGTGTGTGTGTATGTGTATGTATGTGTGTGGGGTCATGTGATATGTGTTGTCAGACATTAATACTGATGGAGATTAGTTCTGCTACTGAAGCTAAAACGCTTGTTTGGACAGAGATTGTTTTTTGTCTCAAAATGCCGCTTACAAATGAAAATATAGTAGTGTAGATGTATACTCAAGCAGCAGTAGTAGTGGTAGTACTGTAAGTAGTATCAAGAAAATGTGTGGCTTTAGAGGAAAGCAACAGCAGAACGGTGAGCAGAGTGGGCACTTAAAAACCTGAGTGGATGTAGCTGTTGTCCTCAGATCCAGAGGGAGATTATTGCAGAGTTCAAGTCCACAAGTGCAAGTCAGCTTCCATTTTTAATCTATCTGGGTCGCTGGGAAAGGAAGAAGCTGAATACCCGGGACGTATTTCAGCCGCAGAGCAACTACAAAGCCAAAGACAAATCCATGAAAAGATTTACAGACAAGCAAAAGGATCTTAAATTGGATACGGAAACTCAACTGCAGTGAAGAAGAGGGATGAAAATTCTTGTCTCTGCTCCAGTTACAGATAGCATGAAGGGTCATGAACCGGACTCAAAACCCAGAAATGTTAAATCTGCTACATCAGCAACAAACCTGCTCTCATCCTGACCACTAAACGTTATTCACAGCAGATTATTTTCGACGGGCAGGAGAGAACCTGTAGCAGCTACACTGTGGTGGAGGAAGTATTCAGATCCTTTTCTTAAGTAAAGGACTTGCAGATTTTACATGCTTAAAAGGAATTTTTGGCGCCCCTGAAAGAGGTTTTAGCCAGCACCAAAAGGGGGTCGTAGAGAGGCGAAACATCTTCAAGAATTTCTAGTGTGCAAAACAATCTTGCTTTGTAAAGTAACTAAAGCCATGTAGAAAGTGTCATGAAAAGAAAAGACTGAAGTAAGTACCTGAAATGTGTAAATAAAAACAGTACTTTGGGAAATTAACTTGGTTACCACTGCAGCTACAGGCCTTAATGTTTGGGGCTGATAAAGTTACAACAGCAACAGCTTCTAAAAATAAACACTGCTGCTAAAAATGCTAAGCAGATGTAAAGCCATTGCCAACATCCATTGTGTCTGAGGTCTGAAGGTGCCCTAAATAACACTACAATGAAACAGCAGTACAATGAAACGGGGCTGGAATTAAAAAAAAATGATTCCCCCGATTTAAATCAATCTTCATTTAAATGATCCGATATCGATACATGAAATTCTGAGATCGATCTTAAAGAGGCTCTGTTTTTAAGCTATAGTGAAGAAATTGGTATCTTATGAAACTAGACGATCTAAGGAATCCATGTCATGCTAAATTACACTCCAAAGTTAGGCAAAATTTTGCAGAGGGGAAAACCAACATGGCCTTTTTCACTGATCAGATGTATGGCTTTAGGTATACTGTCTCTGCATCACACCAAAGAAAGTGCTTTTTTCTGTCTCTGTAACTGCTTTGGGGTCAATTCTTAACGGCAACATTAATATTTTTAATAATGCAGCAGGTTAGAAGGTTCTTTGTACAATTTACAGCATTAGTTCTCTTTCATATTCAAGAAAAATTGGTATGGTAATAAATCGAATCGATGTTGGATCGAATCCAACTGAAACGGGACCTTGTGATTCTGAATGGAGTCGATTCAGGAAGTCATTGGCGATAACCAGCCCTACAATGAAACAGCATTACGAGAAACAGCTCCTCCATGAATCAGGGCAGTAGGTGTCAGGCTGGATTTCTAAAATTAGATTGTGACAAATCCTTGAGTTAAGCTGTAGAAGTATGTGAGCATGGTTTCACTCTTTTTAGCAGAACAAGTCAAACTGATCATATTAGGAAGAATGAATAAATCCTTGGCCAACAATTTAATCCCCTCAGGTCAAAAATAAGTTGTTAAAAGTTGATTGAAATAAACGCATAGTTTACCGATTTAAATATGGAAATATGTTGGCTCTATACACGCTAAAAGTATCATTTTTTTTTAAATGGAGTCTGGTGGGTTTAGCTTTAGCGACCTCCGAACTGTTTCTGATTAAACAGAAAGGTCTTAAATAGGTTTTAATAGGGCCTATATATGATTGGATCCTTTCCATAATGTTGTCAGACACTGAGAATATTAATCGGAGCCTTTCAGTGGCAAAAAAAAGCACTTTTAGTGGACCAAATTGACAATGCACATTTGACCCCCGATAAGACCCAATTAGGCGGCGAAATATTGGCGTCAGTGTCGGTGTCGCCAAAGGTCTTCGTTTGCAGCCGTTGAGACTGCAACACAACCCCGCAGATTCCAAACCAAAAGAAATGTTTTTTTAAACGTCTCCGGTTTAGCGGCTCTGAAATGAGAGGGGTAAACATAGCAAAATATTTTTTTTTTTATATTTCGTAAAATGTAGTCTGAAGATCAAACAAAGTCATAAAGCACTTGAGTTAATATTTAATCTGAGACTTTGAAGCGTTCAACACTTGCTAATCATACTAATCATCCCGAGCTCCTCGGTATGTCTGATGCTCTCTGAAATGATTACAAATGTTGTCAAACGTAGGAGGGGATGACAGACGTCCAGGGGGCGTTGTCCAGACCGCTCAGCCGCTGATTTGTGACAGGTGCCCGTGGCGCTGCACGACTTCCTCTGGGTGCGTGACTCAGCCTGGCATATCTCTCAATGTTGCTGCACGCCGTGCCCCACCCGGAAACCCCTCCACCATTTTTTGCCAAGCTTGACTTTCTCTTAATGTTCCCCAGAGGGAGGCCAGTCGATTCTCATACGTATGCTTGTGTGCGTTTATGTGGATGCATGTTTCACCGTCTGGCTGTGAGTTGTCGGGTCTTGCGCCAGCTAGAGTGGATAGAGGAGGTGGAGGGGGAGGGGGAAGGGGGGGTGGTGTTGTGGTTTTATTTAGAGTAGTGCTCGCGGTCTGTGGGGTGGCAAAATCCTCGCCCCGGCTTACTTTCCTGCTCACTCACAAATAATGCAATACATCTTTTTGTTGAATGAGCTGGAGCACGACGCAGCATCTGTTGAATATTAATTGATGAATGCATGTGGGCGTGTACACGAGGAACATCCAAGACAAAAGAGACAAAAGGAAAAAAAAACTACAAGTGATGTGAGGAGCCTGTTTGTGTGTTCCTGCAGTAAATTGGACACGGAAAGTAGATTACTCTTCTCTCTTTAGACTGCGCAGTCCTCTGCAAACCCCCGAGGTGTCTCGCGCTGCAGAACCAAAGAGAAGAGAGCCAGAACACACACCCAGTGTGAAAACTGGCATCGATTTCTCCCCTCAGTGTGTACTATAGCTGCAATGTTTTAGGAGTTGCTCCAGTTTCCAGTTTGGATGAATTTAACAAGTTTTTTAAATGAAAATGAGGTGGCAGGAAACTTTTCCATGTTTTTGGAACGCAGATACAACTGCTCACCTGAATACGCATGATTGTTACAGAGTGGAAGTGTTGGGGAGGTGTGGAAAGTTGCAGTAATACGCCAGTTGTCTGCTTCATCTCAAAAACATTCAGGAGTTATGAGTTATTAGTGAATACATTTGTTTGTAGAAGAGACCGACTTACGCCTGAATTAATTCACTTTTAACTGGTACGAATGAATGGAAGCTTTATTGCTCCTAGGGGAATTTGCTTTGTTTTTTACTTAAAGATACTTTTCGGGGCATTTTAAGCCTTTATTAATAGGACAGCTGAAGACATGAAAGGGGAGAGAGAGAGGGGGGGGGGAATGACATGCAGCAAAGGGCTACAGGTTGGAGTCAAACCTGCGGCTGCTGCGTCGAGGAGTTCGTATATGGGCGCGCAACCCGTTCTCACTCCAAAATGGTAAAATATGGGCGTTTGTACAGTGGCTGTCAGTGTCTGAAGCAACAAAAAAAGCACCCTTTAACGTCCCGTTATTCCCACGTGTCACGGAAGCGTAAGCCCACCCACGACCTTTTTCTAAACTCAACCGCCCCGTTCCCGCGTGTCACGGACACGTAAGCCCACCTACGACCTTTTCCTTAACATAACTGCGTCAAAAGGGACGCCAATAGTCCCGACCAAGCACGTTTAGTTAAAGCGCGTTATATGACGCTAAAGGACACTTTTAGCATCAACAACAACGACAAAGGCACCTGACCAAGCGTTCGTATTTTACGAGATGGGAGTGAGAATCTGTTGGGGAGCGAGCTGAGCTCTACCAGGTGAGTTACCCAGGCGCCCCGGGAGTTTTGTTTTGTACAGTACCGTATTATCATGTGCTCACTGTATTGTAAGAGGTAGAGGAAGTATTCAAGTCCTTTACTTAAGAAAAAAGTACTTATAACCCACTGTAACAATACTTTATTGAAAGTACAAGGTCTGCATTGGAAATGTTACTTGCATCTGGTTGTCAGGAGAATGACAACCATAAGTGACACTGCACCTCAGTACAGAACTTTTCCAGTGACTTCACTCAGAGTTTCTGAGCATCCATGAACAATGGCTGACTTGCATACAACAAGTAAACATATCATGTTACAGCTCAGTTTTTATCTAAAACCACCTCATTTAGAGCAAATATGTTTCTTCTCTTCCCTGCTGGTCCTGCTTTTAATTAGACCTCTGCTCAGAATGCACAGAGGAGGAAGATGCTTTGTAGCTGCATGATCCGTTGTGCTGAAGCTCTAAGTAAGTGTGACCAATTTTGGGTCAGCATATTTGCTCATGTAGGGCGTACAATTACAGCAGCATTTTCCCTCTGTTCTGTGTTTCTTCAGCCACAGAGAACCCTCTCATATTTGTGTTTGCATGGCCTATAGTGTTTGAAAAGAGGGTCATTTAGTCAGATTCAGATTAGTTTATTGTCTTTCAAGCATGTTTAAAACATCAAGGACCAAAATTTGTTAGCCAGATTTAGCAGCTCAAACAATAAATAGTAAATAAAGTGTTTTAGCTAAAATAAAATAAATAAAACCTTTAACCTGTAATAAATAGAAACCTATCATTAAAAGAATAGTGCATCAGTCGCTACAGTGAAAAGTGAAGAGGACAGGGACAAGTCTGAGTTCATAAAGCTTGATTTATGGTTCTACGCCATTGCTACGCGTAGATACGGATCCAATGTAACTACACGCAACCCGTTCTCACTCCCAACTCGTCAAATACTGACGCTTGGTCGGTGGCTCTCAGCATCAGATACCGGGCGGAGCAGCAGCTTGACCGCGGCACTGTAAGATGATGTAGTATTAAGAGTAGTCTCGCGTTTCTAGACCTTCCTCCTCAGCGCTGCAGAGCAAGGTCTGGCTAGTTCACGCAGCAGATGGGAGAAAAACATGGGCGGTGCTAAATGCCGGACGGAGCCAAGGTGACTCTGCAAAATAGCCTCGTGAAGGAATTTGTTTTGGTAGAACGTGGATGTTCAAAGGTTGTTTTAGTCGTGCAACAGAAAACTCAGATTGTAGTTAACGTACATTTTTGTAACCCCACCCACAATATTTTCCTACACCTAACTTTCCCGCTCTTGTGCCGCATGTCAGTTAATTGACGTCCCGAACAAGAGCTTCAAAAAGTGACGCCAAGAGTCCCGACCAAGCGCGTCCAATGATGCGAAAGGGCTAGACGCTGAAGGAGACTTTTTGCGTTGGTAACAAACGCCAAAGGCACCTGACCAAGCGTTGCTTTTTAAAGCGCTGAGAGTGAGAATGTGTGGCTAAATGTCGCGGCAACGCAGGCCGCAATAACTGTGATTGGTCTGCTTGGCCCTGGCTTAGGGCACATTTCCCTCTACTCATAACCGGGTTCTCCTTCTTTGTGAACAACATGAAATCGAGGAGAGGGTTAACATTTCCTGTTACAGCTTTCCCACCGTGGTCAGAAAGCACAGGGGAGACACTTTGGGCTAGATTTAGCAAGACAATTTTATTTATATAGCACATTTCAGCACAAGGCAACTCAAAGTGTTTACATAAAACATCAAACATTAAAAAGCAAAGAGCAAAAATTGAAAATAATACATATAAAAATATGAACGAATACAAATTTGATACGAGATAAAATACAAGAATAAAATCCATGGTACAGTATAAGAATTAAGGAAAGGCAACATCAAAAAGAAAGGTCTTCAGCTTTGATTTAAAAGAGCTGAGAGTTGCGGCTGGCCAGCACTTTTCTGTTAGTTTGTTCCAAATACGTGGAGCATAAAAACTGAACGCTGCTTCCCCCTGTTTAGTTCTGACTCTGGGGACAACAAGCAGACCTGTCCCAGACCACCTGAGAGGTCTCGGTGGTTCATAGTGCAATAACAAATCAGAAATATATTTTGGCCCTAAGCCATTTACAGATTTATAAACCAGCAGAAGTATTTTGAAATCAACTCTTTTGAGGTACAGGAAGCCAGTGTAAAGACTTCAAACCTGGAGTGATGTGATCCACTCTCTTGGTCTTAGTGAGAACTGGGGCAGCAGCATTCTGAATCAGCTGCAGCTGTCTAATTGATTTTTTTAGAGAGACCTGTAAGGACACTGTTACAATAGTCGAGTCTACTAAAGATAAAAACATGGACTTTTTGCCAAATCCTGCTGAGACATAAATCCTTTAATCCTTGATATATTCTTAAGATGGTAATAGGCTGATTATGTTATTGTCTTAATGTGGCTGTTGAAATTCAGGTCTGAGTCCATAACTACACCAAGATTTTTTGCTTTGTCTGTTGTTTTTAACGTTGCCGTTTGAAGCTGAGCGCTGACTTTCAGTTGTTCCTCTTTTGCTCCGAAAACAACCACGAACAACCAAGAAAATGTTGGCACATCCAGTCGTTGATTTGTTCAATGCACTTAGTCAGTTTTCGTATTGGACTATAGTCTCCTGGCGTTAAAGTTATATAAAGTTGTGTGTCGTCCGCATAACTATGGTGACTTATCTTGTTGTTTTCCATAATCTGAGCCAGTGGAAGCATGTAGATGTTAAACAGAAGAGGTCCCAGAACCGAGCCTTGGGGAACTCCACACGTCATATTTGTATGCTCAGATACATAATTGCCTATAGACACAAAGTAGGCTATATTCTTTAGATAGGATTCAAACCAGTTTAGAACTGAGCCAGAAAGGCCAACCCAGTTTTTCAATCGGTCTAGTAATATGGCATGGTCGACCGTGTCAAATGCAGCACTAAGATCAAGTAACCCCAAGACTGAAGTTTTGCCACTATCTGTATTTGAGTGGCTGTCATTAAAGACTTTAACAAGAGCTGTCTCAGTGCTGTGGTGTGGTCGGAAACCCAACTGGAAGGCATCAAAACTGTTGTTTACTGACAAGAAAAGGGTGAGTTGTTGAAAAAAACGCTTTTTCAATGATTTTACTTAAAAATGGAAGGTTTGATATTGGCCTTGGTTTTCAGTTGTTGTATAATATCCTCCAGGTTGTTGTTATCAAGCCATTTGCGCCTGTTTCCTGGCGTTAATTGTTCACAAAGACTGACTTAAGCGATGCGGGCTATTTACAAACAGGGCACACCTGGGTAAAATCGCAGATTGCCTGCCACATGAGTGAGAAGAGACAAGTTGTGCTTTCAATATGCGTTCGTGGGAGGGTCATGGGAAAAGTGGGAGTTCCACCCAAAAAGGTGGGAGGATACGCGTAAAGTGTGCCTAATTATATATTCTGCGGTATTTACAAAGACTGCGGGGGAAATTCTCCGCCTCTTAAAAGCAGGTAAAAACCAGGAAGCGCGTTTTCCTGTGTAAAAATGTACCTTATTCAATGGCAACAGACTAAAAACTAAATAAAAAAAACGCCTTCATGTCTGTTCCATTCTTTGATAAAAAATTTTGCGATTATTTAGCTATATAACACTCTCTTTAATGACTTACCCCCATCGGTTGGGTTGACATATAAATTATATAAACATATGTATACATACATAAAGCCAACACAACAGTATCATAACAGTCCACACATTCATTCTCTACAGAGATCTCAGCAGTATCTATGCCGTCCACACCTTCCACCTGTTCGGCAACGAGTGTTTGCTGCACCACCTATTCAATAGTAGATAGCGTGTCTATTTCTGGTGGACCTGAACCGGTTCTCCTCAATTGTGCCCGGTTGTACGCTACCTTCTCTTTTGTTTGTTCTCTTTATGTCTTGCCAACGTTTTTTTTTACCTCCTCCACTCCATGTAGATGATAACGAGTTGATTTTATTTGTTATGGCAATCCAAATCGAAAATTTTTTTTCCGAGGGTGTGGATGTTCTGCCCTGTAATATGTTCAGGTTTGTTGTTACTTCATGCACTAATAGGTTGATTTCATCGCCACTAAATGTAAGATTGCGTTTTCTTTTTCCGGTAGGAAGATCCATGATAGATACATGCGGACCCATTATTTGCCCTTTTAGAGGCGCGCTAATTACGCTAGAGGGCAGAGTATGTGCTGATTGCCTGATGGGTGTCAGGTTTGATAAATACTACGCAAAAAATAAGGAAGCATACCAAACTCGCATAAACTTTTACTTAGTATAAGTAAATCTACCTCTTTGTTTCTCCGCCGCTGGAGCCAGTACACGCTCCGGACCGAACCCCCGTCACACTCTACCCCTCGCTCTACCACACACACACACACACACGCACACGCACGCATATTGTGTGTTCCATCCACATTTAGGCCTACCTAGAGCTCCTGTTTCCACATGGAAGATTTAGCATTTGGCACAGGCCTGTGGCTCTTTAAACACCCATTCAGAAACAACAATGGCCAGTCACCGAGCAAAGATCAAAATAGATATATGTGGCGTACAATGAAATCTACTCTGAGCCTTCTAAAGATGCTCACAGACAAACGCGTGTGCCGTTAATATAGCTACTGGCAAATCACTAGTTTGGCAGCAGTCACTAAATTAGAATCAGCAGATATTTTAGGGACCTTGAGATTGTGACCATTGCAAATGGCGTTTTACGATGCTGTCAGAGGCTTGTTCCCCCCTGCAACCTGCAAGAAGACTGCAGGAGAATGTTAATAAAGTTGCTGCAGTCTGAGTGAGCTCCTGTAACAAAAAGCAGACACACAGAATGAATCTCACATTATGAGTGCATGTTATGTATGAATGTTCGCAGTAAATGTAGCACTCTGTAACTTTTAATAAAGTGAGAGAGAGAGAGATTTTTCCAACAAATATTCAGGAACTGGCCTCTGTCCCAACTTAACCACACAAATACTGGCCACTTAGTGAAAGTCAGCATTGTGTATCAACTCTCAAAGGAATAGTTCCACATGTATTTAAGTATGACTATTCACTTTTTTTAGTCAATCACAGATTTAGAATGAGATGTGAAGATTGATATCATTGATATATGGAGCTGGACTCAGGAGGTGGTTAGCCTAGCTTAGCATAAAGACTGGAAGCAGGTGGAAACAGCTAGCCTGCCTCTCTCAAAGTGAAAAAAATCCACCTAAAGCTCGCTACTTCACGTTCGATCTCGTATGTTTAACCCCCGTAAACATGAATGCAAAATGTACATTATTTTCAAGTTGTGCATAAAAAATGTCAGAAATATTTAAAAGAAAAAGTTAAATTAACATAAAGCATGTCACTTTAACGTCTACTGAAGAGCTAAAAACTCATATGAGGCGGTGAGGAGACTCTAACCTTCCTCACATTAATATATGAAACTAACAGAAATGTCATACATCCCTCATGTTTTCCACCTGGTTTTCATTTGTTTGAGGTTTGACTGGAGCTCTTTTAATGACATCATCTCACGTCATCACTCTTCTTCTGCAATGATTTAAAGCCACCCTGACAGTGGTGGAGAGAAGCACACATTAATAATTATTTTCTGTAGCCGATTTCCTGGAAATTGGTTTAAAATTCATCCTAGATTTGGATGGATTTTGGTCTCTGTACAAGACGTCACAGAGCTGTGCACAGTAGCTGTTCACCAGGAAATAGTTCCAGCGCGTAACAACCCCTGAAACCACAAATTGTTGTTTTTGCATTTAAGTTTTATGCTCGGATTAAACAAGCAAGCTAAGACCTGATTCGGTTTGTGGGTGTGTAAGGGGTGGGGTCATTGACATACTATCGCAAAATGAACCTAGGGGTTAATAACACATGATGAAAAGTCATGACCAGGCGAACGGTGAACGCTGTGCAACCAGTAACCAGTAACCTAGCTCAAGCACGACGTTCCACTGGTCGTGACTGTTTTCCCAAGATGGCGCCTGCTTGTATACGTGAACGTTACTGTCTTTATAAACTATCTTTTTAATAAACTGTCTGAGTACTATGTACTGTCTGTACACTTACAAAGTTCTCAATGCTTTGGTTTACATGGACCCTCATTATGCTAACGTGGAAGTGTGGTGCTATTTTGAGACTTGTTAGTGGTATAAAATAGAGATTTCTTTTTACTTTCCTCGTGCCCCGACGATTAGCATTATAAGCTAATCAGCAGTTTGCGCTATCTTGTTTCAAGCTAGAGACACATTCGATTAGCATGAAAACATATCCCAGAGAACGGTTGATCTGTAATCGTGGTATTAACCCCTAGGTTCATTTTGTGCCGGAATTGTCCTTTAAGCCTTGTTTACCACTGCCTGTTTCTGCTGTATGTCATTATTCTGAAATTCAAATAAAAAGAGTTGCTAAAACATGTTAATTGGTGAGCTTTAGAGGTGTCGGATTGTGTGGGTTCTCACTTTGGACAGAACCAGGCGAGTTGCTTTCCATTATCAAATATTTACTTCTCACTTATATTTTAACCCCAAAAGAACAAAAGCTTTGCATTCTGCAACTGCTGGAAACAACTGACGGCAATAATTATTATAATGGCTGTCAGAACCGTTGGATGTGGGTGGGACAAGACCCACCCACGTTTTTGGGACCAATGATATCGGACCCACTCACTGTTACCGTCTCTACTTTTCAGAGCGCCGTCAGTCAAATCCATTTCACTTGAGGAATGCCATAATAACTTTATCTCCATTCCGTCTTTTAGCTACGGCCTTGAATTCCACGCTGCTGCTTCCTCAAATCCATTCCACTAAGCTCATTCAGAGTGTGCTTCTCATGTCACTTAAATTACCTCCTCGACTCCTCCACTTGCCTCCCTTAAATCTGAATCTGAAACCCCAAGAATATAAATGTATTGATTTTGCTATACTACAGGCAAAAATGACTAGAGCTCTTCTCTGGAAGAAAATGGAGGCACATACAATTGGTGCTTGGATGAAGAATATGGCGCATGGAGAGACTGACTGAGAAAATCTGGAGGCCATTTGACTGGTTTGTAAAAGACATAGGGGAGCTGCTACTGTCATATCATTTGCTTTTTGTTTTTTAATTGTTGTAGTAGGGCAGAGTTTGAGAGAGAAATTGTATTTGCAATAAAAATTAATTAACATTAGTAAGGGCATTTCACACCTATAGTTTGATGGACTTGGCGCGATTCGGGGGTGAAGTTGCACCATTGTTGCATCTTTCGTTTGGTTCGGTTTGCGTTCACACTGCACTTTGTCAAACGCACCAAACATTGTAAACAAATGTCACATAGTGGAAACAGTCACTGGTCTGTTGGACAGAATATCTCTGTCACACAGACACTTCCTGGTCTCCGAGATAATGGAGCAACACCAAATTTATAACGTGTTCGGTCTTCTGGTTCTGCTTTAGAGCTTCTAATATTTTAGAAGAAGGCGAACAATGTGAGCAGCTGACTGACAGCGAATGAAGGAGAGAGAGATGATGAGGATGATGTCCCACAGACGACGAGATCATAGGTCAGGGATCTGAAAGTTATCATCCTTTCGAAAGAGCTTTCCCACCGCCCCAAACGAACCGGACTATCCAAACAAACGCTCCAGGGTTCGGTTTAAACGAACCAAACTGCTCAGCCGTGAAAAGCAACCTAAAAGATCGGAGTTCTTCTTCCACGTCTGCAAATCCTCTCGCCTTGATCTCACAAACAAAGCAAATAAGCACATATGTTTCCTCATATGTCCGGGTTTGCATACTGAAGCACTGTAGCAAATGAAAACAACACTAATCCTTACAACAATAGTGCTTCTATTATAACTAGCATCTGTAATGAAAGAGCGTGGGTGTTACATCCATATTAATTTGCTTCAGCTGTTAAACCCCTTCCACCTCTTCTCAGGCAAGCTGACAGCAAACGATGCCAAAAAACAAATACATGAACATTTTACTGGTAAAAACACAAAGAGGATTATCACCAGGCTGCTTAATGTGATCATTTTCATAAAGTGGTTTAAGGAAGAATTAATTTGAAGGTCATGCTGCTTGATTTGAAAGCATATACCTTTAAGCTTTTGGCTCTGCATGAAGATCTCTGCTGTGACGTGTCATTGTGCGGGGTTTCCCCTTCCATTATAAGACTAACTGTAGGCGCAGCACACAAGCCGTTTGGGCACCATCTAAGCCGAATGAACATAAAATCAATGTGAGCATCAAATCTAACTTTGACTCATGACTTATCAGAATCAAAATCAGAAAAGGTTTTATTGCCGCATTAAGTACACTTATGTGGAAATTGCCTTGGTGAAAGGTGCATACATGAAGAAACAAACAAACATATTGAACATTTACATAAAATAAACAAATACAGAAAACAAATATATACATACTAAATAACTGTCGCATAAGAAAAAAGGCTGACTCAGTTGAGTGCAAAATTTGCAAAGAATATGTATTTATATTTCTCAGATCTAATGATTGTAGTTGGTCCCCAGTGGACTTCTTTAGCAAGTTTTGTCTTTAGGCTTTTTGAGTGTTATTTGTTGATTATCTGCTCTAGCTTTTCACAATGCTTTAGAAACAGATATGGTAATAATAATGGTACAAAATAATGGGAAATTGCATGTTTTTGTAATTGAATAACGTAACATTTTCTTGAGGAAACCCCCTGAAAATATCTGCACCTAAGTCTTCAAAAAACCTTCAGGGAAAACACTGTTGCGTGCCTCCTTTTGATTTTTGTCTGCTTTTCTTTTTGCATTGTGCTTTTAAACGTGTGTTCTCGGAACAAAGTGACTTTATTGCTTTGACTATTTGTGACCGAGATGCCAGAGGAAAGTTGTCCAGTCATGCAGCGTTGCGTAAATTCGATCGGAATAAAAAGGAGAGAATCCTAGGAGCTCTCAGGAAATATGTGAGATTTTTCTGCCGGTGCACTTAAAGTCAGTCATGCACAAGTCTTCTAGTAGAATGTATTTTCTCAAGAGAAATAAAGCAGTTTCAAATCCAAAATACTGATTGTGAACTTCAAAAAATTTATTCTTAAATCTTCTACATTAGGGCCGGATGATATGACCTAATATCAAAATCCTGATTTATGAACTATTATTTAGTTTTTAGGTTGTTGTTTCTTTGCCCTCGTAGTTCCCTGAAAGGTTAGTTCTGTAATTATCCTCAACTGTTAAAGGCAGGATCATTTTTTTCTAATGAAAGAGTGCACATCTTACCTTAACACACACACAGATGAACTATTTATGGTTATTTATTTAAACAATTGAAATCAAAGCACACCTTGCCTAAAAAGAAAATGTCTATTGAAAAAAGTCACATTTTAGTTTGAATGTAAAAAGCAAGTTTCCCAAAAGAATAGTAGAAAATAAATTACATAAATTCTTTGCAGACAAAATGAATGATTTTTAAATACTGCCATGTCAAAAGTATAAGATATTTACTTGCATCGCTTGTAAACAAAATACATTTTATTTATTGCCATTTCAAAAGTTAAACACAGGGCTGTGTGTGTGTGTGTGTGTGTGTGTGTGTGTGTGTGTGTGTGTGTGTGTGTGTGTGTGTGACGACCATGTTTTGGGGAAGGGGAAAGTACATTAATGTACAGTGTGAGAAGTATTAACAGGATTAAAAATGACGTACCTAATTACGTCAGTTAGACGTTGATTACTTTTCGATTAATCGTCCAGCCCTATTCACCATTAAGAATCCCAAAAATAAACACAACTCTGTATTCTGTGTGTTAGACGGGCAGGCCATTACAGAACTTTTGACTTTGACATGGTTCTCCGCAGACAGATTGGTAGGCTCTCTGGATATTACATTTGGGGTTTAGGGAATATCACAAGCTAGGTAATCTTGATTGGGGATGACAGTCCCCTTACACTGTCAACATGCTATTTTTTACCCAGCTCGTTGCACATTATTGCCCTCAGGCAAACCCAATCCCATTTCACCTCTAACCCTCCCCAAATTTCCTCATTATTAAAACACGTACGTAAAGCTTAAGTGCTTAACTTTTTGATATTAATGAACGTCCGTTACATTCAACCATTGCCAAATGAGTTGCTACAAAGCTAATGAAGACTATCAGCTCCTCACAACTCTCTCTGGATTTCTCAGTGTGACTATGATCAGAAGATTGTGGCGTCCGGTGACTTTCCCGCGCAGAAACTCAAGTGAAGATAATGACCTCTTCTGAAGAGTCCATGTTTTTTAATCCTCCGTTTCCTACTTGGCTACTAGCAACTGTGTGGAGGAGGCGGGGGCGAGGCGATCACGGAAGGCTTGTATCATGTGGACGTGCCAACAGTGGTGTCATTACTTAGAATTCCTCATGGGGGAGACAGAAACTACGCACTATAGCTTTTAGGTCATCTTCACACTGATGTGGATACAATTCATACATGTTTCTCTTTTCAGTTAAAACAGAACTTATCTCCAAGCTGGAGAACTTTGAAAATGTCAGTCTTGTGTTATGACGTTTATCAGCAAAGCAGAAAAACTGAGTTATTATTGTTGTGACTCTGAATTTTCAGGCTCTTTACCTGCTTGCACACTCTTTGTTATGATCAGAATGACCTGTTAGCTTTCATAAGGTGGCATTACTGTATACAAATATATCCAATGTCATCAAATATTGTAAAAACAGTTGGCGCAATAAGCTGCTTCACACCTTTCTGGTCTGTAGAACGTCTTTATGAGATACTTTTGTGTTGGGAGCGACTGCTATGTTGTTTGTTGGTTGTGAATGCTGGCAGCGTAGAAACGTCAAGCAAACATCAAAACATTCAGCTCAAATATTCTACATTTTCAGGGGGAAATTACGCATTTAAATGAATGGACAGAATGTTCCAAATTGGAACATTTCCACACTTTTTCATGCATTTTCAACTATTCTCCACTCACTCCCTACTTTGAGCTCAAATACTCCATACAAACTTTACAATGTTCCACATCTTTTCACACATACTGGATATTATTCAACTTTCAAATCCCATTCAAACTTTTTTTTGTAAACATCCAACTTTCTTTTAAGCTTCGTGAAAATGACTTTAGTGTGTGTGAGGAAGAATGTTCAGAGTTAGTTCATGACATAAACGTGTTCTTTTTTCCCCCACAAATGTGTATTGTATTTGGATATAAAATTTGTTTAAAATGGAAAACAAGTGAAATTAATAATGAATGGGATGTTGTATGTGATGTTTTATTGAGCAGAATTACATTGTGTTGTCCTACTTGAAGGCAGCTTCATCCCCCCCCCCCGTAACCTGAGAGCAAAGTACAAACTGTCTCACATACACACACACACACACACACACACACACACACACACACACACACACACACCTAAAATAAACCCAAACAAGTACTTCACTATAATGATGTTGTGTTTCATTATTTCTGGATGTTGACAGCTCTCCTCTTGCAGAGACCACCAATCGCAGCTTTAGCTTTAACCGTGTCAGTGGCTGCTCAGCAAAAACTTTCACCCAGGTCTGAAAACTGTGACTGGAAAAGGTTTCTAACGAACGACCCGAGTCGACTCGCCGGGAAATCAGGGTCAGACCTGTCCATATAACTCGGTGACAAATGTTTTTTTGCGAGACGACAATTAACTGTCTGACACATTTGTACGTGCTTTCACTGCTGATTTTCTAGACCCGATGACAGGAAGCTTTTTCTAAAGTTGGAACAATCCTTCAAAACCTGCTTGGGTTGTTATATGTTTATATATATATATTTATTTATTTATTTATTTATTTTTTTTAACCTGTCATTATTATACTGTATAGCGGGCACTACAACTGCTACAGCAGCCTCACCTGCAGACAGATGCTGATGTAAAAATTAACCATCATCTTCAAAATATTTCCGACATCTCTTCTTTCAACTTTAGATTGCCTATGTCAGCTCCGCTGTGTCCAGTTGAGGGATATCATGTCCTTCCTCTTCAGAAATAATAAATGTGAAACGACAAATGTGAAATTTGTTACAGATTATTTCAATTCTGTCCTGTGAATGAAGCAAGAAATGTGTGCTGTGATGGAGCGAGCCTGCATGGAAAAATATAATTTTAGTCACCATTTGTCCGAGCCTTCATGCCGACCCCCTACTACTCGGTTTGCATTATCCAGCCATGTGCAGAAATTCTATTATTTTTTTTTTTTAATACAATAGAAAGTCTGGGCTCCAGTCTGAGTCTTTCTTTTGATTTAAAGATGATTGAAATGTTAAAAGAAATGTGCCTTTTAATTGTGTCACAGCTTGCAGCAACATTGTCAATAATTGCCCATGTATGTGAATAACTTCCAATAACTTCTTACCTTTCCCCACATCTGTTGTGAACAGCATGGCACGAGGATAACGTGCTTTGTGTAAAGCGTTAGAAAAACCGCAGGTTTAACGCAGGTCGTTGGTGTTAAAAAGCGGGGGTCTAAATGTATAGAAGGATAACAATGCTAAGGCAGAGGGTGGTAGACTGTCCTGACAGCAAACGTGTGAAAACTCACAGCTTGTAAGACTACCACTAATGATATCTCTCCCTATTAGTCTCAAAAGCAGAAAAGGTTACAGTGCCACTGCGAATTTGAGCAGGAATTCACATCTTGTACATTTCCAGGGATGCAAGGCCAAAAAACACACACACAAGTGTAATTAGTTACTTTGAAAAATAAGGAAAATATGGGGAAATAAAAATAATTTCTTTCTGTTCTTTTTTCTTCTCTTGCTCTCTGTCCAGATAATGTTTATAGGAAATGTCTTGCCAACGGGACGTGGGCGCTGAAGGGGAACTACTCCATGTGTAAGGCCATACTTCACGAGGAGGTAAGAGGTCACAGCGTGTGGTGTTTGTGTGCATGTATCCTGATTAATGAAGCTTTACACAAAGGCCCACGAAGCATGAAATATAATCAAAAGCAAATCTCAAAGACAAAGTTAGCAGTGGAAGATGAGTGTGGCAGGTTTGCTCGAGGATTATTTATAGTAAATATGGATTCAGGGTTTGGTTGCTCAGAGCCTGCAGCCTTAAAGGGACTCCGCAGTCAAAAGAAAATACCATGCGTGGACGATGAAATGCCAGAGAGTATTTCTTGAAGGCTTCAAAAGAACAATGGATGTTTTGCATGAAATAGGCGCTACAGCTTTGATGCCATCTTGGCGGGGGTTTTTATGTAGGTGGGAGCCTGAAATCTGCTAATTAACCTGCGGCTATTTCTCTTTTTGAATGCACAAAAACAGAAAGGGTTTAATTTTTGTTAGTTCTTCTAAAGAAACGGCAGCTACAACAGTGATTTTTCTAAGCAGCGTTGTCCTCTGGTGATGAGAGCAAGAAAACGCAGTCGGTTGAAAGCAACGCAGTACGCTGCTGCTGTTAAGGTCCTGCTGTGCTCCACATTTTTATCCTTTCACATGTTGATGCTTTGTTGTTTAGTTGTTTTTTTTGGCATGCTCTTAGCCTCCACCTGGACGGTGTACTGTGATGTGCAGATGTGACGTGATGAGCGCTCATTTTAATTGTGTGATTGAATGGAGGACAAAGCTTCCAGACAGAACACGCTGACCTTAATCGGGCTGTGACAAGTAGACATTTGAAGTTTTGTATGTAAAATATAAAATTACATGACGGAAAGCTGTGATAACGATTTGTTTGTTTTGCCTGAACCTGACCATCTGCTGAAACTGAACTGAATATTAAAGAGTTGAGTTTCCGAAAACACTGTAACTCTGTCCTGGGTTCGATAAGCTCTGTGGTATGTTTTCCTTTCCCAATTTTAAAACAATGTTATCTATATTCTTGACCTGCATTTAAAGGATGAAGCCGGCGTTATTCTAGATTGTTCTTACTGTCAACATCATCCCATCCATCCATCCATCTTCATCCGCTTATCCGGGGTCGGGTCGCGGGGGTAGCAGCTCCAGCAGGGGACCCCAAACTTCCCTTTCCCGGGCCACATTAACCAGCTCCGACTGGGGGATCCCGAAGCGTTCCCAGGCCAGGTTAGAGATATAATCCCTCCACCTAGTCCTGGGTCTCCCCCGAGGCCTCCTCCCAGCTGGATGTGCCTGGAACACCTCCCTAGGGAGGCGCCCAGGGGGCATCCTTACCAGATGCCCGAACCACCTCAACTGGCTCCTTTCGACGTAACTGTCCTTACTGTCAACAAATCCTGTGAAAAGACCAAAACCAACAATGTGTTAATCTCTCAATACTTTGGGCCCTATTTTAACGATCTAAGCGCACGGTGTGAAGCACCTGGCGCAGGTGCGTATAGGGCGTGTCCGAATCCACTTTTGCTAGTTTGACGGCGGAAAAAAGGGTCCGTGAGCCGGGCTCATGGTTCTAAAGGGTTGTACTTCGTGTCTTGATTAATCATAGGTGTGTTTTGGGCGTAACATGCAATAAACCAATCAGAGTGTCATCTCCCATTCCCTGTAAAAGCCAGGCGCGTTTGGACCTTGGAGCATTGCTGTTATGATGGAGGATAATAGGCGGAGAAGAAACCGATCTGCTCGTACTTGAAGTGAAAGCGCACAAGCAGATCATATCATAGTACTATTTCACATTGTAATATTTTTATTTTTTATCTTCTGCACGTTTGTGTGCTGCTGTGCGTCCCTGTGTGTGTAACAAGCATAGTGTGCGCGCGCTGTGCACGAGCCTAGGAGCATTTTACCAATGCGCTGTTAAAATAACGATGAAATGCTGCATTATTGACTTTAGACCAGGTTTTTGTTGGTCAGTGGCGCGATCACTTTCCACTGCCTCAAGATAGCAATACGCCAAGAATGCACCTGAACACACCTCCCTGTAAGACCAGCATGCCCATGGGCGCACAGATGGGCGCAGGTGCATTTCCTATTTAAACAACGTTGGCGCTGGACAGGAAATTGACAACTGCGTCGGTCTTAAACTAGCAAAGATACTTGCGTCGTGCTTTGCGCCGCGCCGGATGCAAGATATGTCCCTAAGAGTTTTTCCCCCGTCTGTGACTCTCTCCACATTAGTTAATACTGAAGATGTGTTAAAAAAAAAACAAAAAAAAACAGCTGGTCACTGTAGTTTTTATCAAATGTCACTCAAACAGGAGTAAAGTGCATTTGTTGATGAAAATGTATGCACACAACGTAAGATATCATACTAAACTAGGAGACCGCAGGCTGGTCACATGACGCCAGCTACAGTGGCCAGCTATGAGGTCCATGTTATTGTTCTGACTCCTACAGGAAGACGACATCCCCATTCTTAATCTTAATCTACTACAAAACTCAGATTGTGTTGGTTGTTCAGTTTTATGGATACACCTACATTTCAGAGAGAAATATTGTACTTTTTACTCCACTAAACTCATCTGACAGCTTTAGTTACTAGTTAATTTACACATTAAGATTGTTGCACACAAAACACATGTAGTTTATAAAATCTGATGTTTTATTCTAAATGAAACTACCCAACAATATAACGGCCTACAAGTCCAGCTGAAATGATTAGACCATTAAACACACAACTGTTTGGATCGTTTCCAGTTTCTACAATGGGAGGATTTTTCTGCATTGAGTACTTTTACTTTAATACTTTAAGTACATTTTCCTGATGGTACTTACATACTTTTCAATACATTTTCAATGCAGGACTTTTACTTGTAACAGTATTGTTTACAGTGTGGTATAAGTTCTTTTACGTAAGTAAAGGGACTGAATACTTCTACCACCGCTGGTTGTTTGTAGGATATATTCATTGTTTATTCTGGTCTTTTTGTGGGATTGTTTTTTTTATTCTTTCAAGGATTTTGTCAAACATATGAAGACATGCTAACCTGTCAATTCAGTCCCCAGATGCAGCCCAGTAGTAGTCATTTATGCTTTATAGATCTGTGAGCATGTTGTGGAATGAGACCCTTCATTTAGTGTTTTTTAGAGAGATTCTCTGAGTCTGATGTCCAATCGATGCCTGCAGAAGATGGATATAGACTGTCTGACCTTTTTGAAAATGTGTGTTAGATTTGTCGTGGCCATGTAATAAATCACCAGGTAGTGCCGTGAGTGAAAAAGCAGGGGGGGAGTTAAAGTAGCTTCTCTTTAAAGTTCAGCTTTTATTGAACCCGGATATTTAGTGGTCCGAGAAACTGTGTGGCTCAAAGGCTTATTGGAAAGTTTTGTTTGAGGAAAAACAAAATCCTCTTTTTCCTTTATATACGCTAAGTGTCTTTCGGACAAAGAGTGAGTCAGGTTTGAGTTTGACTCGTGGCCCACACATTTTCACACACTGAGACCTGAGGCTAGTGGTGGGTGGGTCTTATATTATCTTCTTGTCGTCCACCCCCTTCTCTCTGGGCTCTGCTATTCATTTTAAAGAACCCTCCTGTTTGCTGATTTATGTCCTGATGTGTTAGCCAGTCCTGCGGTGTCTGTTAAAGGACTGAATCACATTTCCTTTCAGGTCTATATTACTGCACATATGCTTTATGTATGTATATTGAATGAGTAATCATTTAATGTGTAGTCACTTATCATTGTAATCATCCCTCATTTCGTACTACCCTTGAAATGATCCTTTTGTAGCGTGACTCCGCTGGAAAAGATGGAGGACCAAATCTTCATCTCTTGTTTGATGAAAAAATGCATTTTACTGCAGCACAGGGACATTTCTTGCTAGTTTTTATTTTAATTGTAATTTTTAATTTTTTTACTGGGACAATAAACATACGCAACAACTAGGATAAAAATACCCACGTGATTTGTCTAAATTAGACATATGCTCAAATTAGCTCTCCAAACTGCGGACTGTGGTTCAGTACACATTTCACAAAACACAACATTAAGCCAGATGACAAAAAGGGCACTACAAACATTACACAGTACAGTATATTACACCCAGTGACAGAGATGGGGACTTGAGTTTGAGACTCGGACTCAAGTCGCACTTAAGTTGCACACACAGTGACTTCAGACTTGATTTGAGACTCAGAAGCTGTTGCTTTAAATACATTACACAACAAGGCCCAATCCAAAGAAGCGCTAAATGCAAAATATGTGGACTCTACCTCAAGGACTTGAAACTTAACTTGGACTCTAGTTCAGAGACTTGACAGAGGGCCGGAGGAAGTATTCAGATCCTTTTACGTAAAGGGATAGAAGCAAGCATGGGTACCGACACGGAAGCTAATCAATGTCCTGCTGTGGACTAGGGGTGGGGGGTAAAATCCATACAGCACAATATTTTCCATGGCAATATTGTATTGATACACATGTGCCAAGTATCGATCTTTTATTATATATGTGTTGGTGAGTTTGTCTGCTTGACAATCCCATTTTGCAGCAATAACATTGACGTGAGATGAACAAACATTTAACTTTTTAGATAAACCAGATGTTGACAAAGTTTCCTTTTGGGGACATTATTTGAAATTGGGAAAAATTTGAAGTTGGAAAAAAGGTAACACATTGCAATATATCGCAGAATATTGCAATATGTTTAAAATCGTAATAATATCGTATCGTGACATAAGTATCGTGATGATATCGTATCGTGAGGCCTCTGGTGATCACACCCCTACTGTGGATGGGGGCAGCAGCTAAACACATGTTAGACACCTAAAAAATGGACCAGCTAAAAAAAGAAATCAATATCAGTTATAGATATTTAGAATTTTTTCACCGCTTTACCTTGCTGTGAAACAGCCCTGTTTAGGTTTATGCAGGGGGGGGGGGACTAAAGCCGTTATCTATGATATGAGGAAGTGCACTGCTCTTTGAATCAAACATAGCAACCAAAGCGTTGGTCACAACTATCAGAATTTTGATCCATTCGGTTCGATTACATTTGGAAAATCTAGAAGAGCCTCACGATTTAATCATTTAATCCCCATTCGGTGTATCCAGTTCTTATAATACAGCCATGGTTGTGTGAGCTACTTCTCCATAGACAGACACAGACAGACTAACCGATTGTTTAAGCAGCGGTAGAGCTGCAACTCCCGTGTTCAGAGACGGTAGGCGGAGCTACGCAACAGACTTGCACTTCAAATCACTTGTGTGTGAAGCAGCGTAATGTTTTTTTTCCGGTCTTTGCTAGCATTGAGAGTAAACATTACCATGGCTGAACAAACGAAGAAAAGAGCGATGAATACGTTCGATGAAACCTCAAAAACTACTGAAAGTGAGATCCAAAAACACACCTGCAATCACCGCTTATCGACCCAAAGATCTTTAAGACTGTAACTTAAGGTACCTTACTTGGGTAAAGTTACATTCCAACTATTTCTCAGCTCCTCTTAGATTTCTTATCTTGCTTCTTAAAGTGGGTTTTTGTTTTAAATCACATATGAAACGGGCATGATTATAGCAATGATCAAGGGCGTAGGTTTTGCTTTAACATTGGGGGGGGGGCACATAATAATGGTGGGGTCTGGGCGTCCTCCCCCATAAGATTTTGAGCATCAAACACTTCATTTCCTAAATTCTGGTGAATTCTAATGCAACAATCTATGGTGCAGATGTCTTTATTTATGTAAAGGAAATTATTATTTTCCGTTATTGTTCAAAAACTTTCTACATATTCAAATAATCACGTATTTCGGGATGTTTTTTTGTTGTTGTTTTTTTTATGAATCGTACATCAACAACAACAAATCAAGTTAGAGAATGAGACCTTGGTAAAGCCAGAAGATCCAGCGTTTCAAATCTACAGTACATAAAAGAATCACAAGAAATCACATCTTTCTTTTTCACGCTCCTGTTGTGTTCTTTAAAGGAACACGCCGACTTATTGGGACTTTAGCTTATTCCCCGAATCCCCCAGAGTTAGATAAGTCCATACATACCCTTCTCATCTCCGTGCGTGTTGTAAGTCTGTCTGACGCACCCACCGCTAGCCTAGCTTAGCCCAGATCCTGGTGGTAATCTGTTCCATCTAGCCTACTGCTCCCAATAAGTGACAAAATAACACCAACATGTTCCTATTTACATGTTGTGATTTGTATAGTCACAGCATGTACAAATAACAAGGTCACATGAGACACAGCCATCTTCTATCCATATACATACTAGGAACTATATTCTCAGAAGGCGAAGCACTGCTACTTCTGCTACTTGGGCGGAGTGATTTGCTCACACCACCTGAGAAGCCCCACGGTGAGGAGCAGAGTGTAGCAGTGCTTCACCTTCTGAGAATATAGTTCCCAGTATGTATACGGTTATTTGTACATGCTGTGACTATACAAATCACAACATGTAAATAGGAACATGTTGGTGTTATTTTGTCACTTATTGGGAGCAGTAGGCTAGATGGAGCTGGTTACCTCCAGGATCTGGGCTAAGCTAAGATAGCGGTGGGTGCGTCAGACCGAGTTACAACACGCAAGGAGATGAGAAGGATATGTATGGACTTATCTAACTCTGGGGGTTACGGTGAATAAGCTAAAGTCCCAATAAGTTGGCAGGTTCCTTTAACCCCAACATGTTGCAAAGTAGACACAGTTCTTGTTTTGAGTCTCCTGAACGGTTATTTTTTAAAGTTTTTTGGGGAGTGGGTTGTCTTTCATATTTGTTTGAAGGGTGACAAATCTACCTCTTCTACATATTGTGGGGGGGACATATGCCCTATGGCAATGATTGACTTTTTATAGTACAGATGACATGTGAGTGTAACAAAATAGACTTACCTCTTTACGTTTTTGCACATTCTGAGAGACACATTGCAGGATTAATCTATCGAAAAGCATTAAACACTAATCAACAATCAAACAATAATCTTTCCCCTAACCCCAACCAAGAACATCTAGTTGCCAAAGAACTTGCTCATATGACTCGTTTTGTAGCCGTCATGTGAGTCTTTTCGGAGAGCAGTGACAAAGAATCCATTTTCCCGTTTAGGTATGAGGACGTTTTTCAGTAGACCAGTCCCATGAATATCTGTCCCTGTATATATCACCAAATGCGTGTACATTCATGCATCGGAAGGGAAAGACTCAGTGTCATTTGTCCACTACACTATAGAATAGATTTGAGATGCTGCACCAAAATAAAGTGAATGGAAAAATCATTTTTCAGGGTGGGAGGGGCTGGGATTAAAAATGTCCACATTTAATCTCGGCATAGACACCAGCACGTTACATAAATCTGCTAACAGCACAGATTACTGTCGGTAGTGTGGAAGAAATCCGATCACAATGGATATCTGAGTCCAACAGTGGTCTTAGGCAGCGATTCAGAGGAAGCTGTGTCTGTGTTCTGTGTGTTCAGCAGCAGCAGCAGGACGAGAAGGCCTCATGTGGTTAGTGTATATGTGACTGTGTGCACGCTCATCAGCATCCCACTGTTCATGTTTTCTAAACCACGGTGACACAGGCCTCCCTGAAATCTGATTGGCACCAAGAGTGATTGGTAGGGCGATTAAAAAAAATTGTCTCAGTAGTAGAGCAGGCGCACATGTACTGAGAGGTTCATGCCTTGACGCAGAGGTCCAGGGTTTGAATCCAACCTTGACAAATTTCCTGCATGTCTTCCCCCTCTCTCTCCTCTTTCTCACCTAGCTGTCCTGTCAAAAATTAAAGGCGGAAAAGCCCAAAAAAATAATCTTAAATAAGGGGATGGGGGGGGGGGGGTGTTTTTTCATCATGCACAACAAAACATGCAAGAATGAAATCCCCCTTCCAATACTATGGATATAGTGCCACTCGGCTAGTCTGGGAAAGCCCTGACGAACTTCCAAAACCAGAGCTTCAAATGTGAGTCTTAACACATTTTTACTTATTTTTTTATTTTAAATGTTTCTGAACCCACCTCTGTTCAAACCCACAGCAGAAGTCTGCTTTAAAAAAAGGAAAAATAACAGACCCAAGAGGATTTTTTTGTCTTTGAAGTCTCTTTTCTTATCCTGAATATTGTTTTGGTAAATCAGAAATATCCCAAAAGACTCATCCTGTGTGTGTCTCTCTCTCTCTCTCTCTCTCTCTCTCTCTCTCTCTCTCTCCCTGCAGAAAAAAGGCAAGATGCACTACCAAATAGCTGTGATCATAAACTTCCTGGGTCACTGCATCTCCATGGTGGCCCTGCTGGTAGCCTTCTTCCTCTTCTTGTGTTTGAGGTAAGTGTTGGTCCCACTGCCGCCAGTCCGCTGATAATCCTAAAGACATCCTTGATGTGACAGAGACGTCACTATTCTCAAGATCCCTTGTTCAAAGCGCCTCTCGTTCTTATTCAAAAACCGTTTGGTCATGGGATGAAACCTTCCCTATCTCAATCCCGCAGATGTAAAGGGGTTTAAATGCCTGCAAAAAAAAACTAGGGCACATTTCCCCACAAATGTGAATAATAGACCCATCTCAGAAGAAAAAAACAAAACAGGCTTGTGAAGGCCTGCTGGGACAACCGGTGGAGGTGGAATGGGTTTCTCTGACAAACCGGAATAAACCGAGCGTTAACGTTCGAAAGGTCTTAGCACCCTCGACACCCGGGGCTGTTATCGATTCTCGAGAGGGAGGGGTGAGAAAAGCATGAAAGGCCACCGAGAGACATAACAAACAGAAGGTCTACAGGACAGCGTTTATGCACAAGCCATGTTTGTGCGGCTCGGGCAGGGAGGGGGAGGGAGGGCAAGTGTTGGCCATCTAAAAATGGCATCAGGGCTAGTGAAGGAGTTTGGCATTCATTACTCACCTTCACTTGTTAATGAGATCGAGAAGCATTTAATGGAAGGTTGCCGCTGCTGGTGTGATGGAAAGAAAGGTTGCTACTCCTGTTCAGTGTTGTGGAACTGGAAACAGAGAGGGGAAAGGATTACAGCAGAGAGGAGAGAGAGATTTTTGAGGGCCAAAAAAGAACACTGAAATGACAGTTGGAGCATTTTTAGCTTCTGCGGGGTGACAGACAGTGAAACAGAATAGAAATGTCACTGCAAGTTCGGATTTCAAGGTTTTCTTTTAATAATAGCTTCAACATATACTGTAAACACAGGACTCTCCTGGATTAATAGTAACAATATTGTAGCTTTATGTTATGGCCATTAGGTTTCTGAGAAACCATTTTTTGTGAGTTTGATTGAATTAATTATTATGGAAATTGAGTGCATTTATATCTGCATTTAATTGCTCGCAGCCCCTCCGCCAACGAGCCAAACAGTGCAGGAGAAACAGATTTTTAACATGAAACTGCTTTAGTCAGTGTTTTTGCTGGTTTTAATCACTGGGTGCGTTTGTTTTGAAGAGGAGGCCAAGTGGAGACCTCTGGGGATAATTCAGCTCCAGGTAAAAACCTCCTGAAGGTCTGAATCCTAGGTTGTCAGAAATCAAACGTTAGCAACTTCTGCCCAAGAGCCACACAGCGTCGGAAAAACACTTAGCTGCTTTATTAAAGCTTTAGTGCGTAACTTCTTTTTTATATAAATGGTCAGTTACATTCAAGCCATTGCCAAATGAGTTGCTACAAAGCTAATGAAGACTATCAGCTCCACACAACTCTCTCTGTATTTCTCAGTATGACTATGTTCAGAAGATTGTGTCGTCCGGTGACTTTCCCACGAAGAAACTCCAGTGAAGATAATAACCTCTTCTGAATAGCATTATGTTTTTTTTTAATCCTCCGTGTCCTCCTTGGCTACTAACAACTGTGTGGGGGAGGTGTGGGGGCGCATGCGCGATCACGGAAGTCTTGTATCATGTGGATGCAACGAGATGCTTCCTCGTGGAGGTGACAGAAACTACTAGCCTATACTATAGCTTTAAGTGTTTTTGCCGGTTTAAATTAACAGGTCCATTTGTCGTGGAGAGGAGGGGACCTCTGTGGATAATTTCGGCAAAACCCTGAAATCCTGAACGATGAACACTGAAGGAATCCTGACCGGGAGTAGCTAGTCTATCCATCCCACCCCTTCCCCGTGGCAATCAAACCCCCCCTACCCAGGTACCTTCCTCTTTCTTTGTGTTGTAATTCTAACCTCCGGTGGATTCATGAGGACTATGGTTAACTGCTCCTCAGATCTCTGCAGGGTAGACCAATCGTCATGGTCCGTACGACCATGACGATTGTGACTGGTATAAAGAAATACCAATAAACCCGAGCACGTTTTTCTCCCATCCCGGGTTGTGTGGACTAGTTCCTCCGCAGTGCTGTGGAGGAAGGTCTGGCAATGCGAGACTACAGAGAAGCTGACTGCAATGACAGTATTGCTCTGTCCTTTGTCATTGTTTTGATTGAAAGACCCCTAGCGGCAGAAAATGACATATTGTACATTTAACTGGTCATCAGATTGATGTCCTGCGGGAGGAAACTGTTCTCGTTACCCCTACCAGAGAAGAGACGTTTGGGTAACACTTTACTTGAAGGTATCTACATAAGAGTGACATGACACAGTCATGACACATGAAACCTAACTCTAACCCTAACCCTAACCATAACCCTAACCATAACTTGTCATGACAAAAACTGAATGACACTTACTAAAAGAAGCGTTATGTCATAAACGTTTATGACTTGTTTACAATGTTTATGACACCTTTATGACGTCATGTCACTCTTATGTAGATACCTTCAAGTAAAGTGTAACCGAAGTTTGAACAAAGCAAACACAAAACAGCAGTAGCAAGAGAACACGGCTTATTTTGTTCCAATGACTCAACCAGAAGAGTTTGTTTAGGATTCCCATCCAAGCCTTGAAGTCCTCAATACGTCATTCACCTAAAGCTTAATATGCATGAAAATAAAAGCTGGCGTTATCTCCTCACTTTGCAGCTCCATCCGCGGTCAGGGAATAACTTTGAAAAGGAAATAAATTAAATTGTTCAGGGATCTGATTTAGCGAGCATGAGGGCAAGCTGTTTAACTTCACCCACACCCTCCCTCGCCCATGTTAGACCAGGAAGATGAAGACATTAATAAATTAGACCGCAGCCAACCTCTTTTAGGAATGTAAACAAGGTTTTTTGCTAACGGATATTCACACACACACCTCTGACCCGTGATATCGCTGCAGCAGCTAGCACCGCACTCAGCCGGTTTCATATGATGGGAGGGAGGGGGCAGTGCAGAATGACTCATAAATATCTTACAGGGACTGAAAAAAATACTCAAAATGCCCTTTTTCATACATTCAACATATCATTTATAAATACTTTATTGTAGCATCACAGACACAGGCTCACAGGTAAGGTAACAGATTGAGAGAGAACTAACACAATTAAATAAATCTAAATAAAATAAAAATTAACGAAATTAGAGAGATGACTTTATGGATTTTAAATTAAACCAATACTCGTTTTCCAAACAAACACACTTTATCTAGTTTTTTTTCTTTTTTGGGGCTTTTCCCTTTATATGATAGTGACGGTGGATAGACAAGAAAGGTGGGAGAGAGAGATGGGGGATGACACGCAGCAAAGGGCCGCAGGTCGGACTCGAACGCAGGCCGCTACAAAGGACTCAGCCTACATGGGGCGCACGCTCTTACTGGGTGAGCTAGAGTAAACTAGAATACTAGAACTAGAATATTGGGCGAGTCCAATGGCCGAGTCCGAGTGCAAATACCAACGAGTCCGAGACAACGTGTCGAGTCTGGATTTGAGTCTGAGACCGGACAGCACTGGCATCATTTACTTAAACATATATACTTTCACACATCGTGGCTGGCAGACGTGCTCTCCTCTTCTTTTGCACAAATATTTGCACAATCACTTATATAATCAATGGTATTTGAATATATTTAAAGCTACATTGTGTAAGAATTTCTCCCATCGAGCGGTGAAATTGTATATGACAACCAACTGAATATTACTTTCTACCCCCCCCATTCCGAGCGCGTTGTAACTCCTACGGTGGCCGAACCCGAAATTAGCAACGACTTCGTCTGTGAGTGTTCCTTCCAGTGTAATAATAGTTTCACGTTATTTTGGTACCATTTCATTGCTAACATCAGCTATCAGGTTCCCAAACATATGCAAGCTAATGTTAGTGAAGTATCAGTACTGTCGTTATTCTGTATATTGAACGAGATTAATAGTGTAAGGCAATGTTTACAGCATAGGAGAGAAGCAAGGGAGGTTTGTGTTTTTAATATATTTCTCTGAGCAGTATGAACAATGTCAATGAAACTGAAATTAGCTCTTAGTATCTCCATCGTTTACACGCAGCTGTTCTAGCTGTAGCTAGTCTGTGTTACAACTCCATTACGTCAGTTGTCTGCCAGGGAAATCACGACACATATGATGACGTTTATGTTACAAGGTAAACAATCCTTTTTCATCATTGACGCGAGGTAAAGTATCCTAGACGTCGTTCTAGTGTTATGCACACCCATGCTATAGTTAGCCAAGCAAGTAGCAACTATAAAACTTTGAATTGACACAAATAGGCAGAATGACCTGTCGAGAAGAAAGCAGGCAACGTCGGCGTCCCTTTTAAAATCCTTGCTCCTTATGATCTCTTTGCATCTTCAACTCCAATATTAACTTTGGTCTTGTTGCTTTCCTGTCACGTTGTCGTTTTAATTCTCTTTTTAACTTCCTTGGCGACTCCGTTACATGTCCTCGAGAATAGGCGCAATCCTCTATTTTCAACAGGCTTTCAAATCTGCCGGCAGTAGCAAGTAATCTTCTCCCCCTCCCTCCCTGGCATTCGTCGCAGTCAGTGCCACTGAGTGAAAAGCGCGAAAGGCGGAGGTATGTCCCTCTTTGGCTAATTATATAATATAATAATATTTTAAAGATGAAAGCGCTAGATGGCGGCCATCATTCGAGCGAGTCGCTGGTATGTATTCTGAATGATTCTAAATGGCAGATTCTACGCTTATGAGAATACTTGGTATTTAGCATTCTTTAATGTCACATCTCTTTATTTTCTTTAATCTCTTATTTTATGTTTTATTCATTTCATTTAAATAGTTCCTTGTCTGCTTTCTTACCTTTTGGCCTATCACTGAGAGTTTCCCCCTCGGGCATCAATAAAGTCTCATCTTATCTTATCTTACAATGAATATAATATACATAATATGCATGATTATTGTTTGCATAAAACATCTCTCAATTGCAGTTAATGTAGGTTTAGAAACAAAAAAATACAAATGTTCCAACTCAAACTCTATAACATAGTAGAAAGGAGGGTAACTAAACATGTACGTGGTCAAACAAATAACACATAGAAACCACTGTCTCTCCGGTAAATTAATATTCGCAATTAGATTTGACTTTGATTTTTTTTTAAATAATAGCCTCCACTTTCAGTATGAACTTTAACTCATCTATGACACAGTGTTGATACGTTGTGAATAAAGATCAAATATATATAATTTACTTGAGCCTTGTTGATATTTGATGCCCACTAATAAATAGGGGCCAGTAAAAATTGACTATGGGCAAGTAGAATTTGTTTCCCGTTGCCTGACCTGGTTGAACTTTAGTTTTTTTCAATCTGGACCCTATTTTCCTATGTTGTGACTGATGGGAACATCAATCTTTCAAACTGGTCCAGTTTTAAGCAAAATGGCTGCAGTCTGCAGTCAGCAAAGTGAGCTACAATATACCATTAATGGGCAATTACGCACCTTCAATTTACGTCCAGTAAAAGTGCTCGTTTTGCCACTGACAGGCGAGTGTCTGACCACATTATGGAAAGGATTTGTAAGGAGTTTCTGTTAAAGAGTAAGATGAAGAAGAAGAGTTTTTTTTTTAAACATTGAAACATCTGCGAAATTGCGTTCACTAATCCCACCAGACTTCATTCAAAGTCGACAGACACAAAATAAAACTATGAAAAAAAGCCGTTTCTGTTTAAACAAAGAGGTTTCTACTCGTTTAAAAAAAAAAGTCTATCTCTGTAGGGATCCTTTCCATCATGTTCCCACAAAACAAACAAACAACAAAGTTACCCTTTAATGTTAAACCCTGTATAGTAATATAATACAATGTCAAATAAAATATAGGTATGTTAGTGCTTATACCATAGTAAGAAACAGCAAAGACACAGGATGAGAACAAATGTATTCTTTATTTATTCCTCTGTCTTTGACAAAGACTTGTCTGCAGGAGTGTTTCCTCTTAATTAACAGCATCCGGCCGAGCTGACCCCACCGGCGGGATGCCAACAGAAGTGAGGTCACACAGCTTAATGAATACGGCTGTTTGAAAAGGCAGAAAAAAAGAACCGCTTCTGGCAGTCGCTGCCTCACTAATGGCAGGTCCACTAACATTGTGATATAGTGGGGGGAAATTAGCTGCTTATTTGTGGGACAAGAAGCTTTATAATAAACATTACATATTTTGTTCTACCCTTAAGGCTGCTCTTCTTTTACTCTTATGTTGTATTGTAATTATTCAAAACTGTAGCTATATTTCTATGCGTGTTGTTGTTTCAATGAGGCTGTTTTCACTTCCACATTGCCTCTCTTGTCTTTCTGTTGTTGTTTTTTGAATCACCTACTCCGTAGTTTGTAAGTGGTTGGGTCAGGGAAGGGACTTATTTTTATGTTATGTTTTTGGGAGTTTATGTTTCATAAAAGTGAAAATTTAAAAAAGAAAAATTAGGCTATTTTTTTAACCCTTATATTGTGTTAGGGTCAAATTTGACTCGTTTTTAAGTTCAGATATGTAAGTATGTATGTATGTTCCATTAACTATTGGAACAAGGCTTGAAATGTTACTTTTGAGGCTAAATCTCTTCATTATTCATATTCATCTTCTTAGTTTTCTGTTTTTACCTTTACATTAAAGGTTATATCACAGCGGAGGAATAGCTAAATACTCTTAATGGCTTTGTTTGAAATGTTTAATTTGGATATTTATCCCCAGTTTGCTCACAATGAGAATATCGATGGTGTCATCCCGATGTTCCTATGTTGTTGTGTCTAAGTGACTGATGGGAACAACAATCTTTGACACTGGTCCAGTTTTAAGCAAAATTGCTGCAGTCCATTTCTGTTGTTTGTTCTTATAATCACCTACTCCGTAGTTTGTAAGTGGGTGGGTCAGGGAAGGGACTTGGAGTTATGTTTTTGTGAGTTTTTGTACAGTATGTTTCATTGAAGTGAAAATAAAAAAAAATTAGGCTATGTTTTTTAACCCTTATATTTCTTAGGGTCAAATTTGACTCGTTTTTAGGGTTAGGGGTTAGGTGTTTATACGGTACCGCCGAATGTGACTACATCATATCCGTTTCCAGCTAAACAGAGCGAAAGCAGAAAATGCCACGTTATGTTCTTCTTTACAAATGAAATAACTGTCAGACTGACTGACTGACATGTGATGTGCATTCTTCTTAGAAAACAGTTTTTAGAAATGTCTCATGATATATTGTCTCTAGAAGTGTATTATTCAACTTCTGTTTTTGTTAAAGAAGGAATAGAAAATGGCAATACTCAATACTGTCTAATCGCAATACTTCTAGAATCGCAATAAATGAAAATCGCAATACAAATCGAGTCGTCACCCATGTATCGTGACCGGATCGGGACAAAAGCATATCGTCCCGGCCCTGATAAGTTGTGGGTCTCTTTGTGAATCAAATTTGACTCAATTTGCCCCCACCACCCCACACACCCATAATAAGTTAAGGTGAAAAACAATATTTTGGATGATACTCATTGTTTTATGAGTATTTTCAAATTTGACCCACTAAGACAAAATATTTGTGCTTCTTCTTCTAACACGTTACGAGGGTTTAGAGCTCTATGGTTGACAAAGTACAAACGGTACAATGTCCCTGGAAGAATCCTGCTCTGCTCTGTCAGCACAAAGCCAGTGCAAGTGACACCTATTAAGAATTGATGCGTGCTTAAAAATAAACAATGTGTTTCATGGTTGGCAGAGGAAGAAGCGGCCTTCGCTGGCTGGTAATGCCGTCAGCCGGTGACAACACACAGTGCTGTCACCGGCTGTGACCGAGGTCGGTTTGTTCTGTCCGTTCGCTTGCGTGCTTCTATTTTTCGCCCGCTTACTCTGAGGCAGATTTTTTAATTGTACCCTAAGGTTGATTTATTTACAGCATAAAAAAAAAGAATACATCAGATGTTCGGGGCATGACACAAACGAGTGCAAACAGTGGGAATGAAATGTTACTTCATGTTATATCAGGGGCGAGGGGCAATGGGGAGTGATGGGAAATGTTACTTTGAGGCTAAATCTCTTCATTATTCATATTCATCTTCTTAGTTTTCTGTTTTTACCCAGACTACATTAAAGGTTATATCACAGCGGAGGAATAGCTAAATACTCTTAATGGCTTTGTTTGAAACGTTTAATTTGGATATTTATCCCCAGTTTGCTCACAATGAGAATATCGATGGTGTCATCCCGATGTTCTTGATATAAACTAACAAAGGAAGGAAGGAAGGAAGAAAGAAGGAAGTAAATTCAGTTTTTTGAGTAAGAAAGGAAGACAGACAGACAGAAAGAGATTAGAAGAAAAGATTTAGCTAAATAAGGAAGCGACATGGATGTTAGAAATGGGTCCAGCCACCGTTGAGATATCAATGACTAAAGTCAGGAATAGTGCTTTGGCTGCAGATTGGAGGGCGAGAGTTTCGTATTACATTAGTAGGCTTTTAGCTGTAGGTGTGTGATTTCACCGTATTGACCCGGGGAAACAATACATTAAACATTTGACCCAGGGACAAACAGTAACATTGCTGAGGACATAAAACCCTTTGAAATGTCTCCTTAAAGAGACCTGCTCGATAGAGGATGAATACCCGACCCGACCCTGGTGGGACCCGACGGGCTGGGCCGGGTTCGGACAGATATTTAGAAATGATGTTCAGGTTTGGGTCCGGCTCGGTCACATCAGCGCGATAAGGCATTGAACATTTTACATTTAAAACGGCTTATTATGTAGGTAGCCAATGGGCCTGTTTCACTTGATGCAAAGGTTAATTTCTGTGATTAAAATAAATTTAAAATATTACCCTAACATCCGTGTTCCTGTGTGCGGAAATTTGTATATGTAGCTGTGACAACGAAACACGTGCATATTAGGCTACATGTGGCAGCGCCTGTGTTAAAGGTCCTGTGACATGGTGCTCTTTGGATGCTTTTATATAGGCCTTAGTGGTCCCCTAATACTGTATCTGAAGTCTCTTTTATATAGACCTTAGTGGTCCCCTAATACTGTATCTGAAGTCTCTTTTATATAGACCTTAGTGGTCCCCTAATACTGTATCTGAAGTCTCTTTTATATAGACCTTAGTGGTCCCCTAATACTGTATCTGAAGTCTCTTTTATATAGACCTTAGTGGTCCCCTAATACTGTATCTGAAGTCTCTTTTATATAGGCCTTAGTGGTCCCCTAATACTGTATCTGAAGTCTCTTTTATATAGACCTTAGTGGTCCCCTAATACTGTATCTGAAGTCTCTTTTATATAGGCCTTAGTGGTCCCCTAATACTGTATCTGAAGTCTCTTTTATATAGGCCTTAGTGGTCCCCTAATACTGTATCTGAAGTCTCTTTTATATAGGCCTTAGTGGTCCCCCTAATACTGTATCTGAAGTCTCTTTTATATAGGCCTTAGTGGTCCCCCAATACTTTATCTGAAGTCTCTTTTATAGCCTTAGTCCCCCTACTGTATCTGAAGTCTCTTTTCTATAGGCCTTAGTGGTCCCCAATACTGTATCTGAAGTCTCTTTTCTATAGAGGCCTTAGTGGTCCCCTAATACTGTATCTGAAGTCTCTTTTTATAGACCTTAGTGGTCCCCCTAATACTGCATCTGAAGCTCTTTTATATAGGCCTTAGTGGTCCCCTAATACTGTATCTGAAGTCTCTTTTATGAGGCCTTAGTGGTCCCCCTAATACCGTATCTGAAGTCTCTTTCTATAGGCCTTAGTGGTCCCCTAATACTGTATCTGAAGTCTCTTTTCTATAGGCCTTAGTGGTCCCCTAATACTGTATCTGAAGTCTCTTTTATATAGACCTTAGTGGTCCCCCTAATACTGTATCTGAAGTCTCTTTTCACCTATCACCATTTCTAGCCACTGGGGGACCTCATATTAATGTTAAAAAACCTCATAAAGTGACATTTTCATGCCATGGGACCTTTAACGTGTGGTTGTTGCCCCATGTGCGCTGATGCGCACATCTGTTGACATTTCAGAATGCCTTCCTACTTGCTTAATAAAAGCAGGCTTTCCACGCAAACAAACGGACATGTGTCATTAGTATGAAAAAAAAAGAAGAGATTTTAACTGTGTCGGGCACGGGTCGGGCTCGGACGTAAATATCTTAATTCCTGTTGGGCTCGGGTCAGGTTCGGACAGAAAAATGCGGCCCGATCCGCACTCTACTGCTCGAGTCCGCACTAAGGAACCAAGAAAGTGGATCGCATCCCTCTGGTTCTTTAGTCTTTCCTCTGGCTTCCTATCTGTCATGGAGCTGATTTCAAACTACTGCTGTTGGTGTATAAAGCACTGAACGGTTTATTTCTGATCTGCTGCTACATTATGAAGCATCCAGACCTGTCAGGTGGCCTGGAGACAGGTCTGCGTTCTGTCCCCAGAGTCTGAACTAAACACGGAGAAACAGCGTTTCAGCTGTTTTTTATGCTCCACATATATCTGGGACAAACTTCCAGAAAACTGCAGATCCGCTGCAACTCTCAGCTCTTTTAAACCAAGGCTGAAGACTTTTCTGTTTGACGCTGCCTTTTCCATTTCTTACACTGCACTGTAACTTTAGTTCTTGCATTTTTATACCTCTGTCTTATTCTATTTTAGCTTGTTTTTAATATTCTATTCTCTCTAATGAATGTTTTTAATAGTTTTTTATTGATCTTTAATGTTTTATGTAAAGCACCTTGAATTGCCTTGCTGCTGAAATGTGCTATAAAAACAAACTAGCCTTGCCGGAATGTGTCATATTAAGATTATAAATAACATATTGAGCTGAGGGACATACAGTAGGACCCTGGGAACATTAAAACACTGCCATATTGATGCAACTCTCATGTCTGTGAGTTTAGCATAGAGCCTGGCTCCATCCGAAGTTTAAAAATACACCTACCAACACTTCTAAAGCTCTAAACTAACATGTTATAAATGTTAAAGAGCCCCTATTGCACTCCTTTTCAGCATCATATTTGTACTCTTGGGGTCTACTAGAATAGGTTTACATGCTTTGATGTTGAAAAACATATTATGTTTCTCATACTGCCCATTGCTGCAGTCTGAGCTCTTGGCCCACCCTTCCTGAAAAGCCCAGTCTGCTCTGATTGGTCAGCTGGCCCACTCTATTGGGATTGATTGATTCATACAAGCCGCTGAGCATGCTGTGCTTAAAAAGCATAAATGGGGTCTCTTTAATACACTTGGTCGGTGACTCGTCATAGCTGGGGGCGTGGCCTGTGGCGGAGTCGCTGTGGGGGAAAGCAATCCTTTCCCTCTGACTGGATAACATAGCGTTAACCCAGTATGGACTACTCAAAAGCACTTTTACCGCTTGACAGAGCAAGATGCATTAAAAAACTGAGCTGTATTGGGTTGGATTGTCCATAAATTATAAGTGACTGGACAAAGGATCCAACAGAACTGCCAGAGGTGTCGTTTCCCAACATTTTTTGTTAATGTTAGCTACCTGATTGAGTCTCCAGGTAAGAGACAGCTAACGTTAACCGTTAGCTAATTTTAGATACTTAATTTAGAACGTTATCCCAGGGTCATCAAACAGTCTATTGTTATCCCACGTTCATTAAAGCTATACTAAAGACTAGTATGTCTAAGCATGTTAAATGAATAAATTCCGTGTAACTGTTACAGTTTGTAGCAGCGACGTCAGTGGTATTAACAGCGGCTCTGTCTGTCTATTGGACAGTATATCAAACGTAAGATCAGGATTTTTTTCAATTTATTAGAAGCGCAGAACACCACACAGCAACTTTTTGGCATTGTACAAAGCAAAAAAACAACCGTAAATATGACAAAGATTAAAGTACTCATATTATGCTTTTTGGCTTTTTCCCTTTCCTTTATTGTGTTATATATCTTTTTTGTGCACGTTATAGGTTTACAAAGTGAAAAAGCCCAAAGTCCCCCCAAAGGGACTTACCATCTCCAACAGAAAACACTGTTCACAAACTGCTCCAAACAGCTCTATTGTAGTCCAGCCTTTACTTCAGAGACAAACGTGGTCTATGTAACACACGTTATAATGCTCGCCTAGCTGCTAGCGTGGCACGCCCTCATACTCTGCTTCTGACTAGCTAGTAGTCCTTACCTAGCTACTGTCAGGGCACACCCTCATACTCTGCTTCTGACTGGCTAGTAGTCCTTACCTAGCTACTGTCAGGGCACGCCCTCATACTCTGCTTCTGACTGGCTAGTAGTCCTTACCTAGCTACTGTCAGGGCACGCCCTCATACTCTGCTTCTGACTGGCTAGTAGTCCTTACCTAGGTACTGCACATGAGCAGTGAGATGTCTCACTCTGTAGCTAAAACAGAGAGCTCAACACACAGGGTGAAAAGAGGAGCTGCAGCAATGTGCAGTACAACATAAATATGGTGTTTTTTTAAAAATTAAACCATGTAAACCTATTCTGGTACAACCTCTAAATACAATTATGAACATGAAAATGAGCATAATGTGAGCACTTTAAAGATTAATTGCTAACAAAGTCTACAATGGCAAGGTCTACGGCATCAATGGGAATGACTTTTCCCCGTAATGCCGACCAAGTCTATATACATGTCCTTTTAAATTTCTGTACACAAACAGAAATGGACAAAGTGTGGTTTTGTGTGCCAGGCCAGCTGTTTCCCTCTGCTTCCAGTCTTTATCTTTATCTAGCTGAATACTTGGCTCACGAACATGAGAGTGGTATCAATTAACTTGTTAAACTCTCTGCAAGATAGTGAGTAATTCTACTTCCTAAAATATTTAACTATTAGTTTATCTCCAGTAAGTTTACAGTATGTTTTATTTCAATGTGAGTTTAATGTTGTTTGTTTAAATTACACTACCAAAAATCAGATATTGCCCATCAGTGTGTTCACATTTCCTTTTACATCTTTCATCTTTCTTCTCAGTATGAAATCAAGTTCTATTAGCAATGCAGGAGAAATGTTCGAAAACGAAGCATAAATATCTGAGATTATAGAGTTTATTTATTCTCCTCTGTTGGTCGAACAGGAGCATCCGCTGCCTGAGAAACATCATCCACTGGAACCTGATCACCGCCTTTATCCTGAGGAACGCCACCTGGTTTATCGTCCAGATGACCATGAGTCCCGAGGTGCACGAAAGCAACGGGGTACGTATCGCTTCAAACCAAGACGCACCTTTGTTTTAAAGTGCTCATATTATGCTCATTTTCAAGTTCATAATTGTATTTAGAGGTTGTACCTGAATAGATTTACATGGTTTACTTTTCAAAAAACACCATATTTTTGTTGTACTGCACATTGCTGCAGCTCCTCTTTTCACCCTGTGTTCAGGTCTCTGTTTTATAATAATAAAGGAAAGGGGAAAAGCCAAAAAGCATAATATGAGCACTTTAAGGTAAAGCTATAGTGCGTAGTTTCTGCCGTCCCCATGAGGAATTCTAAGTAATGACAACAAAACTGTCGGCGCGTCCACATGATACAAGCCTTCCGTGACTGCGCCCCCCCCCCCCCTTTCCTTCACGCAGTTGCTAGTAGCCAAGGAGGACACGGAGGATTAAAAAAACATGATGGACTCTTCAGAAGAGGTAATTATCTTCACTCTAGTTTCTGCGCGCGAAAGTCACCGGACGCCACAATCTTCTGAACATAGTCATACTGAGAAATCCAGAGAGAGTTGTGAGGAGCTGATAGTCTTAATTAGCTTTGTAGCAACTCATTTGGCAACAGCTTGAATGTAACGGACGTTCATTAATATCAAAAACCCACCCAATAATCGAAACTGTGCCTTTTTCTAAGTTTTTTTTTCCCTTTTAAAGGTTTTGCGGCTTTTTTTAGTCATTTTTGTTTTGTTTTTTTCAAAATTTTTGTCGCCTTTTTTGGAAGACATTTTCAAAATGTTTGTCGCCTTTTACAAGGTGTTTTGGGACAAGTTTTTGTGGCCTTTTTTTGTATTTTTCTAAGTTTTTGGCACTTTTTTGAACATTTGTCGCCTTTGACGTTTTGGTCTCTTTTTTCGAGTTTTCAGACAATTTTTTCGATGTTTTTGCGGGGTCTTTTCAATACATGCATACATGTCCCGGGATCTTCTGAACATAGCCATACTGAGAAATCCAGAGAGAGTTGTGTGGAGCTGATAGTCTTAATTAGCTTTGTAGCAACTCATTTATCACTGGCTTGAATGTAACGGACGTTCATTAATATCAAAAAGTTACGCACTAAAGCTTTAAAGGATGGGTACATTTCTATATTTTCTTTCTTTTTGTCCCATGAATCCCAAAAATCAACAATAATGAATCCAATTGAAGTATTGTCTGTGTATTCATTTTTTAAATTTACAAAAAATTTTGTGTTTTATCAGCAAAGGCAGAACTGAGTACACTTTATGTTTAGTAGAGGTAACTAATTGCTAACTTTGATAATCAATTAGTCGGAGTCATTTTATTATGAAAAAAGGTAAAACTTTGATTCCAGCTTCTTAAATGTGAATGTTTTCTAGTTTCTTCTCTCCTCTGTGACAGTAAACTGAATATCTTTGAGTTGTGGACAAAACGAGGCATTTGAGGACATCATCTTGGGCTTTGGGAAACCCTGATCTACATTTTTCACCATTTTCTGACATTTTAGAGACCAAACAACTAATCCATTAATAGAGAAATTAATTAATTAACAGATTAATGAACGACAAAAAGAATCCTTGCAGCCATTATGTTATTTATCGCAAGTGATATGGTTATCACGATATTCAACAACGTTATGGCATATTTTACTCATGTCAGGCAGCTCTAATAAATACCTCTGTCTTTGTTAACTGGCTAAAAATGATCTAAACTCATCTTTTAATAAAACAACTGTTCCTATTTCCAAAAAAATGTATTTGAATTTGAAGTAGTTTATCTCTGTAATGAGTTTGAAGAATTCCTCCTTGTTGGTGTCTCCAGTAACTGAGTTTCAAGAGATGGCTGCTGCATTCATGAGCTTCAGATAATAAGGTGTCAAATTAAAGCAGAAGAAAGTGCCATAATGTTTATTCAGTGAGGCGTTGGGTCGCTGTGAGCCACCAGAAGAGTTTGAATACTCCTCGTCCTGGATTCTCCAAGTCTGTTAACTCTATTGGACGGATCCAAAATCTATCAAAGGTGTTCAGTTCCTTTTAAGTTATCCCCCTTATGTTGCTGGGAAATAAAACTGGTATAACAAAGATTTGGCAAATATGTGAGTCATGAAAAAGAGTTTCTAGCCTTACAGTAAAACTCTTAAATCTCAAACGGAGCTTCCTTTGACAACCCAACAAAATGAAATCAGAGTTATTCCTGCATAGAGAAAGTTTTGGCGCCCCCGCAAAGAGGTTTTAGCCAGCGCCAAAGGAAAAGCACGATTGCCAAAACGTCTGATTTTTAGCAGCCAGCCTCCTTTTATCCACAGCTGCTATATCGCCTACACATGCAGCTGACACAGATTTGACTAGATCTGAACGCTCCGCTGTGAAGCGCTAATGGGATCTCCGTTTGCAGAGTCGGACTGTAACGGACTCTCCCGGTGACCCTGCTGGTCTGTGGACCAGCGGCACAGCGAGAAACCGCAACTATTTCAATTCAGGAGCAAAATGTGCTCCGTGGAAAAATGTTACAGAATTTTGTAGTTTTCTTGACATAAAGAAAGACGTTATCACCATCTATTTGTGCTTAAAAATGTATCAGAATGCAGGAAATGAAGTCTTTGACTCTCAAAACTTCCTGGGGGAGGACACCAAGATCCCCGCTTCATATGTGCCCCCCCCCCCATGGGCCATTCTGAGCCAGGAAAAACCCTGGGAATAAATTCCTTACTGAAAACGATGATAATGTAACTTAAAGAACATTTTTATGTTTGGCAGTAAGATGAAATATTGTTTTTTTTTGTTTAAGAAACTGTAAAATGTTTAACGGAAGAAATCATTTTGCAGGTTTGGTGCCGTCTCGTAACCGCCTCCTTCAACTATTTCCACTCCACCAACTTCTTCTGGATGTTTGGCGAGGGCTGCTACCTGCACACCGCCATCGTCCTCACCTACTCCACCGACAAGCTACGCAAGTGGATGTTCATCTGCATCGGCTGGTGTACGTACACTTACTGCTACACAATTAGCATCACCACATCTGTATGCAATCCTTGAGGGGATGTTGTGAAGTCGGGGTGTTATCCTTTTTGAAAGAATAGCTTGACATTATGCAAAATGCACTTATATGCTTATATCTTGCTGAGAGTTAAATAAGAAGACTGATATCACTCTGTCTCATGCGTTAAGCGTGGACCTGAGCCTGGAAAATGTGGCTTAGCTTAGCATTAGGACTGAATACAGGGGGGAAATGGCTAACTTTGCTCTCTCAAAAGTAAAAAAGTGCACCTACCAACACCTCTAAAGCTCAATAATTATCATGTTATATCTTGTTTGTTTAATCCGTACACAAACAGAAATGTAAAAGGGACATCATTTTGTTTTTATGGGGGAGCTATATGCCAGACTAGCTTGTTTCCACTTGCTTCCAGTCTTTATTCTAAGCTAAGCTAACTGTCTCCAGGCTCTAGCTCAATTCTTGGTGCACATACATGAAAATGGTTTAAAATTTTACATTAAACAATCTGCAAGAAAGCAACTAATTGTATTTCCTAAAATGTTGAACTATTAGCTTGAAGGGGAATTTCGTAGACCTTGATCCCCTATTTTGCTATGTTTTTTGGGTAAGTGACCTGATAGGAACAACAATATTTGAAATTGGTCCAGTATTAAACGAGAACGCTGTAACCGGCAGCCACAGACCGGGCTGCAATGTGGGCAAATGTGCATCGTCAGTTTCGTCCAGTAAAAGTCCTGTTTGTGCTACTGAAAGATTATTATTTTAAGTGTCTGTAAACATTATGGAAAGGATCTCTTTATATATAGGCCTTATTAAAACCTCTTCAAGTCTTTTCTGTTTAACCTGAAACAGCGCTGAGGTCGCTAGCGCTAAACCCACCAGACTCCATTTAAAAAATAAACTTTTAGCGTGTATAGAGCAAACATATTTTCACATGTAAATCGGTAAATATGTGTTTATTTCAACCAAAACTAGAGTTGTGATGGTTGGAAAAGTGGAAAGACGACCCAAAACGGCTTTTCATCGTTTTATTTTATTTCTGTCGACTTTGAATGAAGTGTGTTTTACGATGCTAAGGTTACTGTTTATTTACATGGAGTCTGGTGACGTTAGCGCACGCAATTTTGCGGATGTTTTTATGTTTTATAAAAAGGATCTTACACTTTAACAGAAAGGTCGACCTTCTTAGAAATCCTTTCCATAATGTTGTCAGACACTTAGAATATTAATCTGGGCCTGTCATTGGCAAAACAAGCACTTTTGTGAACGTAAATAGAAGCTGGACAATTGCCAAATGAACTTATATTATAGCTTGATTTGCTGACTGCCGACTGCAGCGATCTCGCTTAATACTGGAACAATGTCAATGATTGTTGTTCCCATCAGTCCCTTAGACACAAAAACATAGGAACATAGGGTCCAGGTTGAAGTTAAGTTACCCTTTACCTCCTTGGGTAAACTTTGCTTCGATAGAACAAACTGACACAAATTTACCCAACAATGGGAGCATTTGACTTGATGGAGATACCAGATTTTGGCATGACAGCTGGGAAACGTATTGGTGTGGAGTTTACTAACACCTCGTTTCACACCATCAAACTAAACTATGTGCGGCTGAGATTAGGTGTATTGTGCCATGTGGATTACATTTCCCCCCGGGCAGCGTGAAGCCTACGTGTGAAAGGGGAGATGGCAGCACATTTCAGGTCAGCCGTGAAAACATAAATAAGATCAAATTTTATTTGCTTCGCTTCGCTTTAACTCAGGCTTCAGGAGCCGACACATTATTAAAACAGAGAGGGTTATGGACAAGAGACAACAACAACAAGACAAATTACATTTTTCAAGTAATCTGCGGCTTGAGTGAGTCGGTTTTCCTGAGGTCTAACATTGCACTGATGACAGTATATTGCTAATGAAGTGGAAAGCTTCCACAGGCATGAGACCTATATGTGTGACGTGACGGCTGGCAATGTCTTGATGGTCAAATAATGGCTTAGTCTGCTCTATTGTACTCCTGTAAGTCAGTAAATCAGACGATCACTCTGCATTATCATCTACCAGAGTCCAGCTTTTCATTCATTCACAAAGAAGCGTTCTGATGGTGACATGTCTTGGCTTGCGTCTGTGGATCACGGCACACAAGCAACAATAGGTTTTGACAGAGCTTGGCAGGCGCTGGTGAAAAAAAAAAAAGACTGGGATTTCATATTGCAGCGTGAAATCCCTGGAGTGATATATTGTAATCTGAATAACAGAGAAAGATGAAAGAAGAATCTTTCATTTATGTTTTTTTTCCTTTTTTCCCTCTCTCAGGTATTCCATTCCCTATAATTGTGGCATGGGCGATTGGGAAGCTGTACTATGACAATGAGAAGTAAGTCCTTTGTTGTGACTGCTCTTGGATATTTAGAAAAACTGAACCTAGTACTTAAGGGACAAGGACAAAGTCAAAATGTATTACATTGAGGAAATGAATGTCTATTAATAACCTGCTGTAATCACATTTGCATTGTACAATATTCTTAATTAAATATTACCCCTGTGGCCATTGGCACTTGGATAGGGAGTGCTTAGTGCTTGATTGATATTAAGTGGTTTCTAGTAGGCAGGTGAAAATGGATTCAGCATTTAATTAATGTGCACTGAAAAACATCTAATGTAAGTCCTTAAAGCATAAGCATCATTAAATGATAGGGATGGCATTGCCCATTGCCTCTAAATGGGGACATCCGTTGCAGAGGCATTATGTTTGCAGTTTATCCATCCGTATGTTCATCCTATTCTCGTTAACGCGATATCTCAGGAATGCCTTGAGGGAATTTCTTCAAATTTGGCACAAATGTCCACTTAGACTCAAAGATGAACTGATTTGTGTGATCAAGAGTTCCTACTCTAATTATGACGAAATGTCACCCAAATGTCTAACAGGATAAAATGATGACACCTTTTTTATCCAAAAGGTCAAAGGTCAACTTCACTATGACAACATAACTTTTAGCAAAAACCTTTTTTCCGCCCATTATTATGCAACGTCATAACTTCAGGAGGACAACGTCAGGAACAGAAGGGGAGACCTTTGGTTGGAGACTGAATTGGAGACACTAATCTTGAAGCTGTGCTGACTGTTTAGATCTTCTGTGCTTCTGGATTGAAGATGTGTGAAGCATGCACGTTTTGCAAAAAAAATACACTTACCGGTAATTCCTTTCATCAAGGGCGTAGTGCCCTCCGTGTAAGTGTGGGGCCCTCCGTCCCCGTCCCCCGCACTTACAACAGGTCTGAGGTGATTTGAACGCACACCATAAGTGTGTACGTTACTCAGGTTGCATCAGTTGATTGATAGACTCAAATATAGTCAATAATATATAATAAAAATATATACAAAAGAATATAGGGCGGAAAACTCATTCAAATATGCAATAATTAGGATCAGTGTTTATGATGGACTAGTGGCATTAGAATGTGCTAGAGGCCCCCAAATCTGGGCTATTACAGCCAAATGTATTCAAATGTGAAAAAAATGTCTTGTGTTTTTGCATATTGATGACCTTAGTACCGCGGACTATACCTATACTATAGTGTGGCCAGTTCAAATGTTAGCAGGTCTCCCATTGGGCAAGATGTGGCAGTAAAACTGTATGGAACGGTTTATGGAAATGTCTGTGTTTCCACCAATCATAAATGTAGGCTACTTGGAATCCGTGATTTGGAGAGACAAATGGGAGAGGATCGTTTTCATTAAAAATCATCCACCCAAACAGTCTGTCCCCACCACTTCTGAAATTACGGCCACACCCCTGCCTTTCATTACATTTCTTCAAAGTCTTCACTACTTTTATTATATGAGTCTGGACAGACATGGATTTGAACTGCAACTTGACTGGTTGGCAGAGGCATACAACTGTGAGGCTTTTATTCTAGTTTTTTCTTTTTTGTCTTTATATATTTTAACAAATCTAATTCAAACATTGTGTGTGTGTGTATCACAGCCTGATTTATCTTCTTCCTCTGTGCCATAGAGCTCCATTGTCGTTAGTCTCGCATTGCCAGACCTTCCTCCACAGCGCTGAGGATGAGGGTCTGGCTAGTCCACACAGCATTCCCGGATGGGAGAAAAACTTGCCCTGCAGAGATCTAAGGAGCAGTTAACCATAGTCCTCATAAATCAAACGGAGTTTAGAATTACGACACAAAGAAAGAGGAAGGTGATATACGCCGGAATTTCCGGTCACACCGGAGAAATCCTGAAGTGGAACATTGTAGATATAGACTTGTTCCTTCATTACCACGAACACACACACTGTAGTTCATTTTCTTTCTTTTTTTAAGATTATTTTTGGGGCTTTTTAGGCCTATATTTTTGAGAGGACAGCTGAAGACATGCGAGGGGGGGGATGACATGCAGCAAAGGGCTGCAGGACAGAGTTGAACCGGGGTCTGCTGCATTGAGGAGTAAACTTCTATATATGGGCACCTGCTCTACCAACTGAGCTATCCAGGTGCCCCACTGTAGTTTATTATGACCCAGTCTTACACACACCGGCTGCCACATATGTCATTAGAGCACCTAAAATGGATTAATCCGCCACTGAAAATATTCCCCAACAAATACACTATATAGCCGTGTTTTAGTAACGTTAAATGCTAAAAACTACAGTGAGTAGCTGTTTTAGGAAATTACTGAGCCTTTTTATAAATGAAACTATAATTTGTGACCAGTTTTGTTCAGTAGGAACCAAAGACGTCAGAAAGTGTTTAGACGTGTATTTTGGTCTTTTTGTAGAATTTGTTGACAAAATGAATAATACAGAACACCACCAGCCTTATCAGATAATTAATTCCAAGTGAATAAATCAACCAGTACAGGAAGATATTTCAACGGTTATATTTATATCTTATTTAATATGTCAGCGAGTATTATCTAAAATAAGCTTCCTTTTTTTCTTGCTTCCCGGTGCAGAAACCTGCCTTATAATACCTTCTCGTTTCGAGACACTAATTTCCAGAATCATTTTTATTTGAAATAGCCTCATTATAGATGTTTTCGTTTTGAGAAAATTTGCTTTTTAGGACTCAATTATAAAGGGAAATACAGTGGGTATGTAAGTATTCAGACCCCTTTACATTTTTCACACTGTTTCATTGCAGCTATTTGCTAAAATCAAAAAAGTTCATTTTATTTCTCATTAATGTACACTCAGCACCCCATCTTGACAGAAAAAAACAGAAATGTAGAAATTTTTGCAAATTTATTAAAAAAGAAAAACTGAAATATCACATGTCATAAGTATTCAGACCCTTTGCTCAGTGTTGAGTAGAAGCACCCTTTTGAGCTAGTACAGCCATGAGTCTTCTTGGGAATGATGCAACAAGGTTTTCACACCTGGATTTGGGGATCCTCTGCCATTCTTCCTTGCAGAGCCTCTCCAGTTCTGTCAGGTTGAATGGTGAACAGCCATTTTCAGGTCTCTCCAGAGATGCTCAATTGGGTTTAGGTCAGGGCTCTGGCTGGGCCAGTCAAGAATGGTCACAGAGTTGTTCCGAAGCCACTCCTTTGTTATTTTAGCCATGTGCTTAGGGTCATTGTCTTGTTGGAAGGTGAACCTTCGGCCCAGTCTGAGGTCCTGAGCACTCTGGATGAGGTTTTCTTCCAGGATATCTCTGTACTTGGCCACATTCATCTTTCCTTCAGTTGCAACCAGTCGTCCTGTCCCTGCAGCTGAAAAACACCCCCATAGCATGATGCTGCCACCACCATGTTTCACTGTTGGGATTGTATTGGGCAGGTGATGAGCAGTGCCTGGTTTTCTCCACACATACCGCTTAGAATTAACGCCAAAAAGTTCAATCTTGGTCTCATCAGACCACAGAATCTTATTTCTCATAGTCTGGGAGTCCTTCATGGGTTTTCTGGCAAACTCTATGTGGGCTTTCATATGTCTTGCACTGAGGAGAGGCTTCCGTCGGGCCACTCTGCCATAAAGCCCCGACTGGTGGAGGGCTGCAGTGATAGTTGACTTTGTGGAACTTTCTCCCATCTCCCTACTGCATCTCTGGAGCTCAGCCACAGTGATCATTGGGTTCTTCTTTACCTCTCTCACCAAGGCTCTTCTCCCACGATTGCTCAGTTTGGCTGGACGGCCAGGTCTAAGAAGAGTTCTGGTCGTCCCAAACTTCTTCCATTTAAGGATTATGGAGGCCACTGTGCTCTTAGGAACCTTGAGTGCTGCAGGAATTCTTTTGTAACTTTGGCCAGATCTGTGCCTTGCCACAATTCTGTCTCTGAGCTCCTTGGGCAGTTCCTTCGACCTCATGATTCTCATTTGCTCTGACATGAACTGTGAGCTGTAAGGTCTTATATAGACAGGTGTGTGTCTTTCCTAATCAAGTGCAATCAGTTTAATTAAACACAGCAGGACTCCAATGAAGGAGTAGAACCATCTCAAGGAGGATCAGAAGAAATGGACAGCATGTGAGTTAAATATGAGTGTCACAGCAAAGGGTCTGAATACTTATGACCATGTGATATTTCAGTTTTTCTTTTTTAATAAATTTGCAAAAATTTCTACATTTCTGTTTTTTTCTGTCAAGATGGGGTGCTGAGTGTACATTAATGAGAAATAAAATGAACTTTTTTGATTTTAGCAAATGGCTGCAATGAAACAAAGAGTGAAAAATGTAAAGGGGTCTGAATACTTTCTGTACCCACTGTACATTGGTACAGTTTGGTATCTAAATTTTGGTTTGGTTTGAGTTTAAATGTTTTAAATGTGTACTATATTTTTAAGAATTTCTCACCTCTGGCCAGAATTATCACGAATGTTTTTATAATATATATTTTGAGAAAATGATTGACTGAAAAACGTGTCTAAACATCTGAGCACAAATTGCTGAACTCAGAGAGAAGGATGAGTGACACTATAAGTACTTCCTGTAAGAAGTAAGCATGATTTCTGTTTTGATTTCAGGTGCTGGTTTGGGAAGCGAGCTGGTGTTTATACGGACTACATCTACCAAGGTCCCATGATTCTTGTCTTAGTGGTAAGAGTCTGTGTTTTTTCTCCTGCAGTAGCAGCATTTTACATCAATCGCTGATACAATTAGTCTTTATTATGTCTTTTGAATGCCTGCCAGGCATGAAATGTCGAAAACCGCAACACATTCTTCATGTTAGAAATGATAAATGACAAGTTCTAACCCTTTACCTGTCGAGCGTAACGTTTAAATTTCTGCTGCCTGGCACGTTGTACAGTAAGAAATATGGGAATCCTTTTGGAAAACAAGAATGGAATCCAAGAATATGTCCAGTCCTGTTTGTACCTACTATGATTTATCTCTGACATTGGGTTATTTCCATACCCTGAGGGGATGTTTTCCATTCCTTCATTTCATTATTTCATCAGGTGGATCTGTGTGTTGTCACCATGGGCGTAGGAAGCAAATGAAAATGTGGGTGGGACAATCTTAATAATCTAAACGGGTGGTCTAGGGGTCATCCCACACAGGGGTTAAAGTGAGATCTGGCAGGTGGGGGAATCCTAAGATCCAGAGGGGGGACATTTTAAGTTTAAAGTTTCTTACTACTTTAAAGTGCTCATAATATGCTTTTCGGCTATTTCCCTTTCCTTTATTGTGTTATACATCTTTTTTTTGTGCATGTAATCGGTTTACAAAGTGAAAAAGCCCAAAGTCCACCCCAAAGGGACTTACCATCTCCAACAGAAAACACTGTTCACAAACTGCTCCAAACAGCTCTATTGTAGTCCAGCCTTTACTTCAGAGACAAACGTGGTCACTTTGTAATACACGTTATAATGCTCGCCTAGCTGCTAGCATGGCACGTCCTCATACTCTGCTTCTGACTGGCTAGTAGTCCTTACCTAGGTACTGTCAGGGCACGCCCTCATACTCTGCTTCTGACTGGCTAGTAGTCCTTACCTATGTACTGTCAGGGCACGCCCTCATACTCTGCTTCTGACTGGCTAGTAGTCCTTACCTAGGTACTGTCAGGGCACGCCCTCATACTCTGCTTCTGACTGGCTAGTAGTCCTTACCTAGCTACTGCACATGTGCGACTCCCAACAAAGATGGAACAGAAGTGAGATGTCTCACTCTGTAGCTAAAACAGAGAGCTCAACACACAGGGTGAAAAGAGGAGCTGCAGCAATGTGCAGTACAACAAAAATATGGTGGTTTTTGAAAATTAAACCATGTAAACCTATTCTGATATAACCTCAAAATACAATTATGAACCTGAAAATGAGCATAATATGAGCACTTTAAAGTTTCTATTTTTAAAGCTAGTTCACCTTTAAATATCGTTCTTTCCTTCTTCTAAAACAGCCAGACATTGAATTTTCATTCAAACTAAATTATGACTGGTGTGATAACTGCATGCATGCCATGTCGTTCACTACCGAGCCTGTTTGTAACCGGTAGGCTACCGACAACGTGAGCTTCACCTGTTTAACTGACTTTACCAGATAGTACGCAACTGTCCTGCTTTTATTACAGACATGTTAGTCTACATCGACATTGTTTCATTTCCGAGATCGCTCTGGTGCCGCCGGAAATTCAGCCGGATGTCACTCATTTTGGCCCTGATGTCCATCACCTTCCTCTTTCTTTGTGTTATAATTCTAAACTCCGGTGGATTTGTGAGGACTATGGTTAACTGCTCCTCAGATCTCTGCAGGGTAAATCCAGACAGCTAGCTAGACTATCTGTCCAATCAGAGTTTTCTGTTGCACGACTAAAACAACTTTTGAACGTACACGTTCCACCAAAACAAGTTCGTTCCCGAGCCTATTTAGCAGAGGCACCATGGCTCTGTCCGGCAGTAGCGCCGCCCAAGACGATTGTGATTGGTTTAAAGAAATGCCAATAAACCAGAGCAGGTATTTCTCCCGTCCCAGAATGCTGTGTGGACTAGCCAGACCCTCTTCCGCAGCGCTGTGGAGGAAGGTCTGGCAATGCGAGTCACTGTCCTCCTTTTATTACAGACATGTGAACTCACCACAGACAGTTGCCTTGTTCATGGACTCACGGCGGTGAATAGGGGAAACACTGGAATGGATATTTGGCGTTATTTTAAACAAACAGGAAACACTGATGTATGAAACTGCCAATCGGATTGATTTATTTATTAATCAAAGGTGCCAGAACGCCGTTCCGGATCATTCCAGCCCACTTTAATGAATGTTTTAACAGAGTAGATGTCATTTCCTGTATTCTGGTGCCTTTTAACAGGTGGTTTAATACTTTTGTCTTGCTTGAAAAAGATGGGTACATTTTGTAATGTCACCCAGAGGAAGTAGTTGGTTCCATATCACATATTTAGAGATATTAAAAAGCTAAAAGTACAGAAATTGATTGAATGACTAAATCAGAGGCTTTTTTAATATTAACCACTCATTGTTTATCTAAACTTGAGGATCTCTTTATCCTTGCATGAAATTGCAAATTCTGCTAAATGAATTTCTTTAAAGGTCCAATGTGTAGGAATTTCTCCCATCTAGAGTTGAGATCATATATCAATCAACTCTCTCGCACCACGCAGTTCAAAGTACGTATTACAGCTACGGTAGCCTTCACGCTTCAAAAAGCCGGTCTCTTGCTCTTTTCAATATCCTTTTTCTTTTTCTGGGTGAAGAAGAAGACTCCTGTTCCTTAAATTTGTTTCCATGTTTCCTTCCTCAAACTTTCCGGGGCCGGGAAGCTACGATACCCGTTAGCAGCATTAGCAGCACCTGTGAGTTTATCATGTGACAGCGAAAACACGAAAGGCGGAGCAGTATGTCCTGTATGTCCCTTACCAGCTAACGTATTTCAAGATGAATGTTTAGTGAAAAGGAGAGGACAACTGTAGTCAGAGTGCCTCTCTGCATTCTCCATTTCTACTGCTCCTAAGAATCACCAGGATCCGAGGCTGACGTTATCCCGGTGACTTTGTTCACACACACATTTTTACACTCATATAAATAGCACTGCTGCGGGGGCCAGCTTAATGGAAAATCTCATGGGCTCGGGGCGGGTCAGAAAGTGACAAAGCAGAGTTCCGAGTAGCCTGAGTTATTATTGGGGTGGGAATCACAGGGTACGTCATGATACGATACACGATACATGGCTCACAATACCAATAATATCATGATACAGCATTTCTGCGATATTTAATATATTGCTAGACAATCCTATAATGATACATCACGATATCGGTCGAACTATGAATATGAAATGCCGTGAAAAGGTTAAGTGCAGGTTTTCTCTCTTTATTCACTGCAAGTCCAAACTGTTAGAAAACAACCCAATTCTGCAGCACAAGTTGTTCAGTCTGTAAATTAAAATCACAGAACTGTAGAGCAACTATGGGTCCAGACCTTGGACTTAAACGTGGCTGGGGCATCTGTTATTGTCCTCTAACTGTCGTCCACAATCCCGTTGAAAACCTCTTCCTCTTCGGCTGGTTAAGTTATGTTTAAGTTTTCCTCGTTCATGTGTTGACTTCCAGCTCTAAGAGCAATGAAGTAACGCTGGGAGCAGTGAAATCTATTCAGAGCGCCTTATTTTATTCATTAAAATATTGATATTTGGCGCCAGCGTATTGATTTTCGTATTGCACAAAGAAGGACAACAAAATGGGCGCCTGGGTAGCTCAGATGGTAGAGCACGCACCCATATAAAAAAGGTTTTATTCCTCGACGCAGAGGCCCAGGGTTCGAATCCTGTGGCAGAGTTCCTGCATGTCTTGCCCCACTCTCTCCCCTTTCATGCTGTCATGGTGATTAAAGGGGGAAATGCCCAAAAAAAACATCTAAAAAAAATGACAACAATATATTGCAGTATCGATACACCCCTAGTTATTAATATCTCACAGAAACATTGATCCTTCCACCATCTTCTCCTCTCTGTCTCTAAAACCACGGTGGGATGCACGCACGCACGTGGTGAAAGGTCGCATTGAAAATTTGGTTTGGAGTTTCTTTGATTTGGGCAATCTTTTAATAAGCATGCAGAATGGTTTTGATAATGAAGCACTGACACAGAGCTCTGGAAAAAAGGCAGAGTGAAAAGATCAGTGCAATTTTAATCCATTTTAATTAGGATTTCGGCTTCTTACGATCACAAAAACAATGTAATCAAGAAAAACTATTATTTTGCACATTACGTTTTGCAAGTAAACTCTTATTTTGTCTTGTGTTCTTAATGAAAGAAAACAAATTAAAATGGGATGTTAAATAATCATGACTTTAATATTGACCAACATAATCATGATTATAGAAATGAAATGTTTTTTTCCATAAATTGAGCAGCCCTATCTTCTTGTTTTGTTTTCGACAAAAACATGTTAAAAGTGGGGGGTCTAAACTAATAATTTCAAAAAGTCCCACCCTCACATAGTGACTCAGACGCCTGTGGCTGTCACTCTCATCTGCATCCAGCTGCACATTCAGCCGCTAAACTTTAAATTACTGCAATATAATAGCTGCAGGACTCTCTGTCAGCATTAAGAGCAGAGCAGAGATGTGTTGATGTGACTCCTCCTTGCTCTGCTAACAGTCTGCGGGTCTCAGACACTCAGCCCTCCAGCCTGGCTTATGTTGAATGATCCTACAGATTTTGGAGATTGTCTGGGGACTCTGGCCGGCTCCTTGTACAAGATTTAGTCATCTCTCGTCTGCACTACAGTAACTCCCTCCTGGCAGCGCTTCTAAAATGCTGTCCTTGGCCCAGTGGTGGAAAATACATTTACTCAAGTTGTGTACAATTTGGAGGTACTTGTGCTTCTACTCCGCTACATTTCAGAGGGAAAATATTGTCATTTTTACTACACTGCATTTATTTTAAAGGTGCACTATGAGTTTCTGCATGACTTCCCCTGTTGACGTTCCAAGTAAATACCAAACAAAGTACCTGTTAGCAGGTACCAGGTACTTTTTTTCGTAAGTAGAGTCGAGTCGAGCAGGTACCATGTAATGGAAAAGCACCATAACTGTCACTGACCCCCACCCCCTCACCCAACCATCTTGTCGGTGATTGGCTGGAACGTGGTTTGTTGTATTTTGGTGCACAGCCTGTGCCTCTAGTGTTTGTTTGACGTTTACGACCCCTGTGTTGTCTCCCGAGACCGGGCTTTTTCACGGTGTGTTCAGGGGGCAGGCAGCTAGCGGATCAAGGAGAGATGCCTACCATTTGAGACAAAAATGAAATTGCGCTGAAACCACACAGGAACTCATAGTGCACCTTTTAAAGCTTTAGTTATTATGTTGATTCAGACTATTGATTCAAAATAAAAAATGTTATTTCACAGATTAAGTCCACATCTACACTACTACATTTTCATTTTTTAAGTGGCGTGTTGAGACAAAAAAACGATCTCCGTCCACACAGGAGTTTTAGCTCCATTAGCAGAACTAATCTCCGTCCATATTAACACGTCTGACCACACACATCACATGACCATTCACACACACTGGACATGTGCATGCTGGTGTAAACAGGAAGAATATAGTCTGACGTTACTCTGCGGTTGTAAATCATGGATGTATAAGTTGAAAATACAGAAAATACTTTGGAGAAAGAACAACAACGGTGAACAGTAAGAGCAGGGATTTATTATGTTGGAGCGACGACGAGGTGGAACTGTTACTGAAAGGTCTGTAAGCTACCTAACTGATAAGACTGACATGCGTCATCATTTCCAAAGGTCTCCGTTTTGTGTCCGTCTAGACTACAAAGCAACCCCGGATTTTCCAGATGTCTCCGTTTTAGGGTCTCGGAAACGCTGCAGTAGTGTGGACATGAGGCGGAAAAGCAGCAAAAGTTATTTGTTTTTAAACCAAAACGTAGTAGTGTAGATGTAGCCTAAGTTACCCAGTGGTATATGGAGTAGTTAAAATTAGCCCCACCTACATGCTGCAACTTTAAAATGATGCTTAAACATCAATTCATCAATAATTATATTCCTTTAATATTAGAGTCGATTTTATTGGCATTGCACTGAGTACTGAAACAACGCCACAGTTTAGCATCTCAACAGAAGTGCAAATAGCAGTTAAGTGCAGAGAAATCTACATATATATGGTGGTAATGTAACAATAATAAAGTGTAAGGGGTAGATATGAGTTTGCTCAGATAGTGTATATTTATGTTACAAACCCTGCAGGTGTCCAGGAATAAGGGAAGTGACGAACTGCCGATGTAGTCAAGCAAGCACTCTCCATTTTACTGTTTAGCGTAGCGAGAAAGTCGATATTACAGAGTTACAAGCTCTCTGCTCAACAGTAGGACACAAAATAACTAACAATAAAGGGGTCAAGTGAGGCGAGGAACAAAGGAAAGATGGTGGCTTCATATCATGTAACAAACAAATAAAACAAAACTCACTTCCTCACCCTTCAGATTGCCACTAACTCACTACAGCTGAAAGAAAAGCAAAAGCAAAGAAACCAAAGCTTATCTGGCTGCACACATATTACCTGTCGATATAACACACCTCCCTGTAAGACCAGCACGCCCATAGGTGCAGAGATGGGCGCAGGTGCATTTGCTATTTAAACGACGCGGGCGCTGGACGGGAAATTGACAACTGCGTCGGTCTGAAACTAGCAAAGATACTTGCGTCGGGGTTTGCACTACGCCGGGTGCATGATAGGGCCCCTAGTGTTCAAGACCTAGGGCCCTGTCTTGCAGGGAAGTGATCGCGCCATTGACCAACAAAAACCTGGTCTAAAGTCAATAACGCAGCATTTCATTGTTATTTTAACAGAGCATTAGTAAAATGCTCCTAGGCTCGTGCACAGCGTGTGCACACTATGCTTGTTACACACACAGGGACGCACAGCAGCACACACACATGCAGAAGAAATAATATAAATAAAAATATTACAATGTGAAATAGTATGATTGTGTATATCTATACATTTTATATTACATGTTATTATGGTTACTGGTGAAATGATCAGATTTACAGAATTGAAGTAATGGCGAATGAAATTGGCTAATTTTTTCCCATCCCAGAATGCTGTGTGAACTAGCCAGACCCTCCTTCTGCGGTGCTGTGGAGGAAGGTCTGGCAATGCGGGACTAGCTCAGACTAAATCATCATGTGCAGCAAGAAGCCAAAAGATAAAGCACAAACATGAATACACTATAAATATACAGCATGGACAGTAGTACTGTATGTATGGGTTGTAAGAGTGTATACAGTCCAGGTAAGTGTATGTGTAAGTACATATGAACAAATATTATTAGTGGTTGACTGGTATGGGTTTCTCAATGGCTGATGCCAAAATTTAGACAGCAGTTCAGCCGATGGCTGATTAGTCTCGCATTGACAGACCTTACTCCACAGCGCTGTCCCACCAATCAGCCCCAAAACGTACCAGTTAGAGAGGAAATGCCCTAAACATATTCTTTGTAAATCTTTACAATTATTCCCCGTGAAAGAACCAAGCAGGCCTGCCTTGTTGCACAATCCAAATTTTCTTCAAAAGTTGCCATTTTCAGCGTGTAGCTCGCTAGCTCGAAGGTTGTTGTTTCCCGAAGAGAACAGAGTTTGAGAACAGCAACACACAGAGAGCGGAAGGTGAGGCAATTATCATAGAAATCTTCTGGAAAATTAGAAAATTCTGGAATAGGCCATTCTGCATAATCAGTACTTTTACTTTTACTACTTTGATGCTAATACTTTTGTAATTTAACTTTGAATGCAGGATTTTTACTTACTACACTGTTTTATTGCTACATTTACTAAAGGAATACTTGTTCCAACACTGTCCTGATCCACATGCCTACCCTCACACTCTGACCACTACCTCCCCTCGCTGTGGTGATTTGACCGTTTCTCTGCTCAGTTTGGACTATTTTCTCCCTGCTGGGTCTCCAGTGGTGGACTGACCTTCCCATCCTTGCAAGAAACAGCACGTTCCCTTATCTTCTCTCTCTTGGGTTAAAAGTCATCCTTCCAAGAAACACTGTCTCACTCTCTCTCCTCCCTTTCCCCTGAAGTACACGTCTGCCTTCTTTAAAATCTCTCTGCTACCTTCACTGGATTCCTTTTCTTGCTTACAATAATAGCTGCTCCTCTCAGGCCTTTATCTCCGTGCCGAGCACTTGATCCTGCAGGATCATCGCCAGGTCACCAGAATATTTGTGGTATCTCCTGTCAGGGTGCTGTGGTGGTGAACTCTCCATGCCTGTCACCCTTGGTGGCTGTTAATGTCAGCAATAAGGGATGTACTGCTACACTGTGTTGTACTTCTAAGGGATACATACAGCATATTTAACGTGTTAACATAAGCACTAATGCACGGGGTTAGTGAGGACCGGTATATTGTTCTTGAAAGATTGCCATGCATCTGCCAAGGTCAGGTCAGCTGCGGCTGGAAAATATTCCTACAGCTATTTTTGCTCCCCATGTTACATCATTCACACCTATTGCACAAGCTATTTATTTTGTCATCCGTCACATTGTAGGAAAAGAAGAACCAAGAAACAGGTTTTAGCATTGTTAGAGAATATTGACGATTCAAAATTCCTTTTTATAGTCCTAACTGTTTAAGCTTACATTGAAAATGTTAGTGGTTGGCCTGTTGGGTAGCTGAAACGTCTGTGTGATCTATAAAATCAGTGTTGATACAAGCATCGAATTGCTTAATTAGCTTCTCTTGTATTGGTGCTCTTTTCCAGGGCATATACTACTCTCAGCTTTATTGTAGCTTTTGGGAAGGGTTATGGTTATTGTATTTAGCAGACGCTTTTGTCCAAAATGACAAAATATGAATCTTACAATAGTTAAAATTAACAGTAAACTGTTTTTAAAAGTTGCAAAGCCAATATTAAGCAAAATAGTAATAATAATGCCAATACAATATCAATAATAATAAAAATAAAATAAACAAATACCATAAATATACAAATCATAACTCTAAGAATGAATGAATTATTTAAGTGTAAGATCAACAGATAAGTCTTGAGACCCCTCCTTGAAGGATCCAAAACGATCACATGAACGCAGAACACTAGGCAACTCATTTCATAGAATGCACGCACATTTTAAGAGGACTGTCTGCAGGGAATGTGTCTGACCAATCACGGTGGGTGTCGGCCGCCTGGGCCAAAAATGCCAGGGCCGATTTTTTTTTTTGTCCCAGTCCAGCCCTGACAAATGATAAGGCATTATTTTATGTTTTCTTATTGTGAACAAATCCCAAAAGAAGACTGTAAGAGCCATTTTGTTTTTTTGTTTTTTGTTTGTTTGGTTTGAACTTCCCGCCACTTGGGGCAGTAGTTCGTTGTCAATTAGACAAGGTATTATAATCAAGAGGTAACTGCACTCAGGTGCTGCATTGCTGTAGAAGCAAACCGTGCCTTGTGGAAGATGTATGTTACGTTTTTTTTATTCTTATTTTTATCTATGAGTGGAAAGTAGAATAATAAGAGTGAAGTGGCTGTTTTCAGTTTCATTACAAACTATAAGAAATACATTGAGTTGTTATTGGAAACACTGGACACTTGGTCATTTATCACACGCGTCTAAAACAAATCAAATCTGCAACCGTGGTGGCGTTCTTTTGAAAGGCAAAGGAGTCACTACAAAGACAAAAACAAACAGTGAACCCACAACATGCACAGTCCTGCTGCCATGAACTCTGGTTGAAGAAGCATTGCCTTTAAAATGTACTAAAAGTACCAAAAGTAAAAGTACTCATAATGCTGAATGGTCAATTGCAGTATAATGTAAATGATAGTATTGGATTATAATTATGAATGCATAATGTCTTCAGCACTTCTCACTTGGAGCTGGTAAAGGTGGAGCTAAATGTATCTACTTACTGAGCAGCTTGTGAATTTCCCCCCAGGGATCAATAAAGTTGTATCCACAGACTCCTTGGCATCAGTGATGTCACCCATTGGTTTGTGGACTGCTGTTTTGAACAAGGGGGTAAGCTTCTCCTCACAACGCGTACCTGCTATGGCGCCATTTTGATGCTAACAAGCACTCACCCCCCGTTAGCATTCCATTGACTGCCATTCATTTTGACGTCACTTTGACAGTGAATAACTTTACATCTGAAGCGTTTAAAGGAGAATTCCGGTGGCTTTCAACGCGTAGCTCTGTTATTTTTACATTTGGAGTGCTGTCAGTAGCAAGAAAAAGGAAAACAATCAGTGCTGCCTACACCGTGTTATCCTCCTGCTAGCGTTAGCACCCAACAGGCTTAAACAGGGCAAGTTTTAAACTTGTTTTTAGCCTCTTAACATGTTCAAAATATAATTAAAAGTGCCCACCCATGTGAAGTGATTCCTTCTGAGTGAACACAGTGAATCTGACTGCAGTAGATGTGACAGAAATGCATGAAAGTTCTGCTAATTCAGCTGTGTTTAGTTCTGGTGTTGAGACGGCAGTTGAGTGCTTAGGGACCGTCTACAAACCGTCTACTAAGGTAGTGTCTCCAAACTTACCTCAATTATAACTTGTCTCCTACTAGTTGTACTACAGCACTTTAAAAAAAATAAGCATATGCCAATTTTTTTAAATATGTTTGCATCTCTTTTCTGTGTTGTAGTTTGTAGACGGTCCCTAAGCACTCAACTGCCGTCTCAACACCGGAACTAAACAGAGCTGAATTAGCAGAACTTTTATGCATTTCTTTCACATCTACTGCAGTCAGATTCAATCAGTCAGTACAAGGTAATGGAGCCTTTTATACATTGTCATGTTTCTTTATAAAAAAACAATGGAAAAATAAAGTCTTTAAACGCTTCAGATGTAAAGTTATTCGCTGTCAAAGTGACGTCAAAATGAATGGCAGTCAATGGGATGCTAACGGGAGGTGATCGTTTTGTAGCATCAAAATGGCGCCATAGGAGGGCCGAGCTCTGAAGCGAAGCTTACCCCCTTGCATGGCACTTCCTCATGCTCTGCAACTGACAAGCTAGCAGTACTTACTGCACATGTGCCCTCATACTCTGCTTCTGACTAGCTAGTAGTCCTTACCTAGGTACTGTCAGGGCACGCCCTCATACTCTGCTTCTGACTGGCTAGTAGTCCTTACCTAGGTACTGTCAGGGCACGCCCTCATACTCTGCTTCTGACTGGCTAGTAGTCCTTACCTAGCTACTGTCAGGGCACGCCCTCATACTCTGCTTCTGACTGGCTAGTAGTCCTTACCTAGCTACTGTCAGGGCACGGCCTCATACTCTGCTTCTGACTGGCTAGTAGTCCTTACCTAGGGTACTGTCAGGGCACGCCCTCATACTCTGCTTCTGACTAGCTAGTAGTCCTTACCTAGCTACTGTCAGGGCACGCCCTCATACTCTGCTTCTGACTGGCTAGTAGTCCTTACCTAGCTACTGTCAGGGCACGCCCTCATACTCTGCTTCTGACTGGCTAGTAGTCCTTACCTAGGTACTGTCAGGGCACACATACAAAAGGAGCTGCAGCAATGTGCAGTACAACAAAAATATGGTGTTTTCTGAAAATTAAACAACCTTTTCTGGTACAACCTCTAAAAACAATTATGAACCTGAAAATGAGCGTAATATGAGCACTTTAAAGTAAGGTTTGTTAGGAAAAACAAACAAACGTGGCTAGTGGAAAATCTGGCTGGTAACTTTTAAAATCTACTACCTGTGTTGGTTGGTGATCAAAAAAAAAGCCCTGACTATAACGACTTCATAAAGAGCCTCACATTCATCGCTGCGTTTGATATTTCCCTACAGATTAATTTCATTTTCCTCTTCAACATCGTGAGGATCCTGATGACCAAACTGCGAGCCTCCACCACATCCGAGACAATCCAGTACAGGTACATTCAATGCAAAACTTTCCTCCATACACACACCTTGGATAATGTTTCTACTTGATTGGTGGAGTGTGGTGAAGAGACTGTGCCTGTAGTCTTTCTGTCATGGTTGTGTGATCACCTGCAGGAAAGCTGTGAAAGCTACACTGGTACTTCTTCCTCTCCTGGGAATCACCTACATGCTGTTCTTCGTCAACCCGGGGGAAGATGAGATCTCTCAAATCGTCTTCATATATTTCAACTCTTTCTTGGAGTCCTTCCAGGTACGATTTATCCCGCAAATTAAAAAAAAAAAAGGATGTGGATGCTTTCGGGGACAAACGTAAAGTATAAAATCATCTCTTGTGTGGATGTATTTTTGTATACAAAGACAGTAATTGTAATGAGTGTCAGCAGAGGAGATGATTGAATGTAACGTGTGTGTGTGTGTGTGTGTGATAAGCTGCTGTGCATGTGATAGAAACCGGATCGGGCGTTGATGTTTTGAATGCCCTCCTTTTTGGGCATGATGTTTTGTTCCTCTTTTTATCTCCCTCCTCCTCTCCACACAGGGCTTCTTTGTGTCGGTGTTTTACTGCTTCCTAAACAGCGAGGTAAGCAGATTCACATCCGCCTATTGATCAAACATTTTATGCCTCCCCCCATCCCCCTTGCCTCAAACACTTATTTATAATACCCGTCTGCAGGGGCTTCCACTCTCCCTTTTGCTACATGTTGCTGTGGGTTATCAGAGGGAATTGACTGAGAATGCTTGGAGCACTTATATTTAGGGCACAATTAAGACTTGTCATGTATAAGTGACATCACGTTCTACTCTTTATGGCAGTGTCAGTCTTAATTTGATCTCGTGGAGAAACCGTGGGTGAAACCCTCTCAGAATAGCACCGAAATATGATTATGCATGCGTGCGCTTAATGTGTGATGATGTTATTATTCATTATTAATATTACTAGCAGTAAGGGCTCCTGCACACTGGCTGCGTGGCGTGAGCGTGTCAGCTGCGTGGCGTGTCCGTTTTTATTTCGCCGCCCATGTTAACAGGTTAGAGCTTACACACTGCCTGCGTGACACGCACGTCTCAGACGCGGCTCGAGCCGCGCCGAAAACACGCGCATGCTAGAAATAGGACCGACGCCTATTTTTTTGTTGGAAGCGTTTCCAGGCAAAATAGAATACGAAAAGATGTTTATATGTCATTTTGACACAAATACATTTAATAAATGACATGTTGTTTGAAAGTCTCTAGGTTTTGACATAAATGCAGATATAAATGTAATTTAAAAAAAAATAATAATAAATAATTATCGATTTTCAAATATTGCACCTGTCAATACAGAACAAGATATTCTGTAGCCTATTTTGCCGTCAATACTGCCGACGTTGTCTTTGCTGTAATCAAATCAGTATATATTTATGTTTATGTTTATGGGAAACATACATGTGTCCAGACGAAGGCTAGCAGCAGCAGCGCCGCGTCAGACACGTCTCTGGTGTGTAAACATATAAAAAAAACGCCACGCAACAGAAACGCCACGCTCACGGCACGCAGGCAGTGTGCGCAGGTAATAGTTTTATTGCTTTCATTAGTATTATTGTGTGTAGTATAGGACTGCACGATATGAGGAAAATATGCGATAACGTGCGATTTTTTTTTTTTTTTGACCAGGTGTTCTCACAGATTATTTATTTGTTTAATTACAATATTTATTATATATATACATATGTAAATGTGTATGTTTTCTTTTCTTTTTGTGGTATGTAAGTATATACATATGTAGGGAATTGTAAAGGATGTGTTAAAGATATATGATATAAATATGAAGCCATGGTGATTATTATGGTATGATTATATAGAAGTGGGTAGGGCTAGGATTAAATAAAGCTTCAGCTTCTTCCTATTCCTTTTTGGACATGTTTTTATTATTGTGTTTTTGTTCTTCTTCTTTTAGCTTTTGTTGGATTACTTTTTACTCACAACTTCATTCATTCATTAATTCATGAATTCATAACTTGCACTACATAAACAGATATTAATGTGTAACATAGACTCACTTTGTTTTGATGCAGTAAGCACAGTAAATGTCCCATTAGATATCAATGCTTGAAAAGATTAGCCTGATGGGTTTACCTGTCTCTGGGGGCAGGTCTTAAAGTTTGATTGACACATTTTGGGCAAATCATTCGGACAGTAGACACGGTGTCTGGATTACCGTGAGGGCTAACGGTATTCCGGACGGCTGGGAATTTCACGTCAGACAAAATGCCTCTGTAAATGTGTATATCCCTTCAAAAAGTCTAAATATTTGCAGAAAGTAACTTAAGAACTTTTCTGTCATTTTGATGGTGGGTTATCATGCTTTGAACAAGTACTTTGCGATCTTAAGTCTTTCTGTTCTGCCTGTCGTCCTGGCCGGAGACCCCCCCCTCGCCATTTTCTGAACACTCATAGGTGCACTTTGGAAACTGATTTCTCCTAAAAGATTGGCTCTGGAAACTAGAGGTTGGTCGGAGTCAAAAGAGAAGGAGACAAGGATGACATATATTTATTTATATATTGAAAAAAGCCAAGTCTCTGGAATACCGCGAGCTGTCGGAAGTGTCCGGAACAGTGAGCCACTGTTACTCAGTTCTGCATTTCTGCTGCCTTCAATATTCTGCTAAAATACAACAAATTGTTTGTTGAACTTAAAACAAATGAAAGGAAATCATTTCCAACGTTCTTTTATTGAACAAATTGAACATTGAATGAAACATAAAGGGCACCTCTAAAAAAGAATGACCGTTAGATTTTAAAGTGTAGTTTTCTACAGATTTTTTCTCTCTTAACTAACTCAAAACAATCTCTGAGTGTCTTCCGCGATACGTCGCAGCCTTTGGCGATGTGTTTATTGCGGCGATTGATATCGCGATGACGATTAAAAAGATTTATTGTGCAGCCCTAGTGTAGTCGCAGTGTTTTGTTGGGTTTCTTGGGCTTTTTTCGTGACATGTTTTTGTTATGTATAAAATGTGCCAGAATTCTAGAGAAAATAAAATAAAAAACATCAATCTTTTTCCCTTCTTCCAAAACTCACGACCCTTCCCTCCCCCTCCTCCCTCATCCTCCACCTTATCCGTAACTAATCCCCTCTTTGCACAATCTCTCCAGATGTTTCCTTGCATGAACAAGCCCACTAACGCAAACAATTATTTCATAGTTTACTCTATGCAAACAGCACGAATAACAGAATATCAGAAGTGAAATAGATGTTAGAGGAGGTCACGATGCTTCTGGCTTATACGGTGGATCTACACCAAAAAAACTATCAACTCTGGAAGGCTGAACTAACAGTGAAAACACACCAGGCGTCGCGTATAGCCGCGTAGCGCAGCTATTTTTATTTCATATCCTGAAGGAGAAATGACCATTCGTGCCAAATTATATGGCACAATAGTTTCCAAGATATTTCAGTCCAAACCACAAACGTTAATGTCATGATGGCGCTAGAGGCAATGTCAGGGGATCACCAAAGGCATCAGGATTCATTCTTAAAATAAAATGTAATTGTAATCCATCCAGAAGGTATTGAGATATTTCAGTCTGGACCAACTGAGCCACACTGCTAATGTGGCAAAAAACAAACTTCAAAATAAAATACCCAAAAAAATAAGTCAATTCAAACTCTTGATGTGCCGTCTGGCTTCATATTTAAAAATGTTTTAAAAGCCAGTGAAAATGTGTTTTTTTTTTGTACAGTTACAGTTCACCCTCCTGTTGTCCTCGGTTCAAATTTGACCCATTTTCAAAAAGTTTCTATATCAAAACATTTGGTTTCTTTCAGCCAAATAGTCAAAAAGAAATAACGTGGATGGTTCCATACAACGCTCATCACAAGTAAAATAAATGATCAGTTCACTACTTTCATTGAATATGTGTGTGTGTGAAAAAACGTTGAAAGAAGTGACAAAGATGTCAGAAAAAGCTTCAAAAACGTCAAAACGCAGAAAAAAATCAACACAAACATCGGAATAAGTGACAACAAAATTGGAAAAAGAGCTTCAAAAATGTCGGGAAAAGTCATAAAAGTGTCAAAAAAGACGACCAAAACATTTTTAATTTTGAACCAGAAAAACTAAAAGTTGCAGATCGACTGACACAAGAGAAAAAGTATTCCTCGAGTATAACTGCAGTATGGGAGTTTAAAATTCAGCAGGTGGGGATGTAGTTTGATCAGATTTGATTGACAGTGCTGACAAGCGCTGTCAATCACATTGTAATCAATATATTGCTAAATTCTGATTGATCACCTTTTTTCTCCAAATGAGCCCTGGCCACTTTAAACCTAGATGTTCCACTTCTGGGTTTGCTCCGTTGCCCCTGGAAATTCGGCCAGATTTCACTCTTTTCTGACGGATGTCCGTCCCCTTCCTCTTTCTTTGTGTTGGCGTTCTAACCTCCGGTGGATTTCTGAGGACTATGGTTAACTGCTCCTCTTCCGCAGCGCTGTGGAGGAAGGTCTGGCAATGCGAGACTACTTCAAACTACAGAAAATCTCTCGCGTCAAAGAAAACAAAGTGTTCAAACTTTGGTAGTGCAGATTTTAAGCAAATTAAAACATTAACAATAAACCTCAGGATGTTAACACATCACTCATGTTAACACATCAAGCAACAACAACAAAAAACGGATCACCGCTGCAGATTCCCTTTGGGTCTGCTCATCACTTAAAGTGGGAAACTGGAAGAGAAAATAGATTTTTTTTTAGAAAGGACAGCTTTGTATTTAGGAGTGTTAATTAACTGACACATCAGGCTCTCAAAAATCTCGATGCATAGGCCCTGAAGATGAAGTAGGCATAAAGATAATGATATCATCACTTGACCTTTTCACTGTGACAATGTGGATTATGTCAGGCCTGTAGGTTTAATCAAGGCAGCCTAATGGTTCGTCAGCTGAATCCTAATGTGGAGCTTCAGTCGGCCCAATCTCAACACAGAGCCCAACATCTGATCACAGAATAATCACAACTTCACCGGCTATTCCTCCAGTAGTACAAGAATGTAATATCAGCCGACTGCTGGCCTTTGGTTAACGTCTCACACTGGGTAAGCCGGCTGGATGATGAATGAATATCTCATCATGGAGCGTGTTGTAGGGGCTTAACTAGCATAGATTACAGAGGATATTGATTTAAGGTTTTTGTTTCAGGCTAAGGATAGCAGAAAAGAAATGAGACGGATGAACAAAGAACCCACGGTTACATCTCTTCTTCAAGAGAAGAGAAAAAAACATTTAGCACTAAAACACGTGCAGAGGATTAAACGATCTTTACAGAGGACAGCAGCCAAACATAACGCCGGTTAGCACGCTGATGAATTGAGATGTAACATATTATAGTGTGGTGAAATGATTGTTTTGTGCGGATCAGCTTTTTAGGTTCTTCTGAGACGTGTATCGTGATTACTGGAGGCAGGGATGCAGAGAAGTAGGACACATGGGACGATTGATTTTGGTTAGGGAGTGAGAGAGGAGGAGGAGGAACCCTTTTTTAATCATCATTAAAATGATTTACAGTATGTTGTTGCTACAGTGTGAATTCTGTTTATAAAATATGTGGAATTTATTGCAATTGGAGGTGTAAATTGGGTTTGACATCGAAGAGACTGATTTATGTAGAAGCCCATTTCTGCCAGGAAACAAACATAAACAAATGAAAAGTTAAAGGAATGATAAAAGTCCTCACGGTAATTCATTCAAATCATGAGATCAGTGTGGATGCCCATTTGTGCCAGCAAAAGAATAAAAAGGATGAAATGTTAGCATTGTGATGAAAACAAAAGATCCAGTAAGTCATGTAATAAGAAACTTTCTCAAAATATACTAAGTCATAGCCTGACAAGCCAGACCCACATCCAGATGTTGAGTCTGGGAACTCCCCATTGGCAGGGCTCAATCCGAGGGGCGGGATCAACGGTTGTCTTTCAATTTCCCTCTGCACGCAATAGGATAGCTCTACAACCAACCAGAGCAACACTAGTTGATAGATTAAATGTATCCGGTCGGCAAAACTCCGAACACATCTTCCTTTTTTAAGAATGACTTCAGTGCCGTTCTTTGTTCTTTTCTCAAAGAAAAGCTTAACTCCAAGTCTTCCAGAGTCGCGGCCAAAGCCGATTCCAAAGACCACTGTTCACCAGCAGCAGCAGCCATCTTCTTTGTTTTCAAGTAGCAGGGGATTGACACGGAACCGTCGCAACTCTGCCGTCATTATGTTAAGCCCCGCCTACCGACTCTATACACGATGTGATTGGCCCAGCTAGAGTTTGGCTTTTCCAGCTCGCAAGCCAACGGAGATTTGCTAGACCCCCTATACATTTAACTAAGTCATTATTTCGAAATAAATAAGTCATTATTTTTGCGACACTAAGACATTATGCCCATTAAGCGTGAACGCTGTAACCGGCAGCTGCACACTGGGCTACAATGTAATCCTATGCTATGGGGCAAATGTGCATCGTCAATTTGGTCCACTAAAAGTGCTTTATTTTGACACTGAAAGTCTCACATTAAGTGTCTGACAACATTATGGAAATGACCCCTTCAGAGATAGACCTTTAAAACCTCTTTGAGACCTTTCTGTTTAACCTGAAACAGCTCTGAAGTCGCTAGTGCTAAACCCACCAGACTCCATTTAAAAAAACAATACTTTTAGCGTGTATAGAGCCAAATTATTTTCACATGTAAATCGGTAAACTGTGTTTATTTCAACCAAAACTAGAGTTGTGAATGTGGGAAAAGTGGAAAGACGACCCAAAATGGCTTTTCATAGTTTTATTTTGTTTCTGTCGACTTTGAATGAAGTGTATTTTACGAAGCTAAAATTACTGTTTATTTACATGAAGTCTGGTGGGTTTAGCGAACGCAATTTCCGTGTATGTTTTTATGTAGAAAGGTCGACCTCCTTAGAAATCCTTTCCATAATGTTGTCAGACACAATATTAATCTGAGCCAGTCAGCGGCAAAACAAGCACTTTTGTGAAGGTGTTGTATATTCAGATACCACAAAGGTAAATACAAGCTGGACAATTGTCCTATTAACTTCCATTGTAGCTTGTTTCTCCGCTGCCGACAGCAGCGATCTCACTTAATACTGGACCAATGTCAGAGATTGTTCCCATCAGTCACTTGGACACAAAAACATAGGGGTCCAGGTTGAAAAAAACGGTAGTTACCCTTTAAGTGAATGTACTTTGTTGCTTTTCACCACTGCATCCATGTACAAAATATACTCCATATTATTTATTATAACAGCAAAAACAGATGCGTTTAAAACAATACGAGGTGATATCTCAGTAAACAGGGTCATTATCAAGGGGAACACGAAGATCAATCAGCGGCCCAGCTGTTTATAAATCCTCCGGCTTTTGTTGCCGACAGGTGCGGTCAGCTGTGAGGAAGCGGTTCCACCGCTGGCAGGAGCAGCACTCCATCCGAGCCCGGATGACCCAGGCCATGTCCATCCCCACTTCACCTTCACGGGTCAGCTTTCACAGCATCAAGCAGTCCACGTCGCTATGAGAGCGGAGACCAGCGTCGTCCTGGATACGAGCTTTTGGCTGTCGTCATCGTTTTCTGCCACATCACTGAAGTACACTGAAACACTTTGTGAGCTGGGGCAAAAAAGCTGCAGAGAGAGACAGGGAGAGGGAGGGAGAGAGAGAGAGAGAGAGAGGGAGAGAGAGAGAGAGAGAGGCTGCATCAGCCTCCTAAACCTCAGGAGGGACATTATATACAGACTTGAAAATGGATAAGGACGGAGATAAAGGACACTGCAGGCTTTAGGAAACAAGAGGTTAGTGGATCAAAAGATGCACGTGACCAAGCTGAGTTTGACATTGAATCTGGGTGTGATGTACAGCACTCCATGCTCTTTAATGTTTGCCTGCCATACAAATTCTCTGTTGTATTCCTGCTTGCACACTTTTAGTTTTAGTTTTTTTGCTATCTTTACGTCAGTGAGAAATCGGAGCTCGTGTCGCTGGACTGCACTGAACCGAACCGGATTCCACCCCAGTGGACACTGGACCCAAACGCAGCGACTTTTAATTTATGGAAATGATTTTATTTTTTTTCAGCTTTTTCATTGTTAAATTGTCTGGTTATAGTGTTTGTTAATTTGGTGTTGTGCTTCCTTCCTCTGTTCACAGCCAGCTTGGTGCCGTTGTGGTACTTTTCATCAACTTTCCAGAAAGTTTAAACACATTCCATAACTTTCTACCTGAAGAGTTTTGATCCAAAATATTACGTGTACCATGAATAGGCCAAGCACGTAAGTGGGTATGCAGTGAAGTTTGAAGTCCGATGAGTAGATCGATACCACTGTCAGCCGTTTGAGCCAGAGCCAGGAGGCAATTAGCCTAGCTTAGCATGGGGGGGGGGACTGATCAGGACTCAGAGCGCACGTTCAGCGATACCGTGATTCGCTGCAGGGTTGTGCAGCCGTGGTAGTGTTACTGAAATGGCCCATTTGTGTGACGTCCTGTTGTGCAGCGGTGGAAGAGGTATTCAGATCCTTTACTTAAGTAAAAGTACTAATACCACACTGTAAAAATACTCTGTTACAAGTAAAAGTCCTGCATGAAAATGTTACTTTGTTAGTTTGTAAGTATCATCAGGAAAATGTACTTAAAGTATTAAAAGTAAAAGTACTCGATGCACACACAATACACAATACATGTGTTTTGTGTGCAGAAATCTTAATGTGTAAAGTAACTAGTAACTAAAGCTGTCACATGAATGTAGTGGAGTAAAAAGTACAAATTTCTCTCTGAAATGTGGCGGAGTAGAAGTAGAACGTGGCATGAAAAGAGAAGACTCAAGTAAAGTACAAGTACCTTAACATTTGTACTTAAGTACAGTACTTGAGTAAATGTACTTAGTTACATTCCACCACTGCTGTTGTGTTGCTAATGTAGCACAAGTAGACTTTATAAAGTATCTCAGTTATTGTTTTCTGTCAGATCGTTTATAGATCTCGACATTTCCGACCGCACTTGAAGGCAGCTTAATTTTACAGAGAAAGAAGGAGCGACTGTGCTCGGTTGTTGCAGGAATCAGTCAGCCGTTACACAAACGCCCCCGGGCAGGTGTTTTGTTTTTTTTACCCTCCACAGTGTTTTTAAACGTTCTTGTGGCAGCAAAAGAGGCAGTGATGCTTCCTGTTTCCTGTACGGGACTCTCACACCGCCTCAGACCGCACTGACAAGTCTGATCGCTGGTTACATGAATCCCAAAATTGAAAAGAATGGAATACCTACACAACGAACAAATATCTGAATAGTCGAATATTCGGATCCAGCCCTACTTTTAGTTTAATTTAAAATGATTATTTTAATTGACTTTTGATCTGTCAATTGTTTTCGAGATTATTCGATTAGTTGTTTGGTCTGTAAAAAATAAAAGATGACGTCCTCAAATGTTTTGTTTTGTCCACAAAACACCCAAAGATACACAGTTCACAGTCACAGAAGAGAGAATAAAACTAGAAAATATTCACATTTAACAAGCTGGGATCAGGGGCGGTCTCTAGCTCACCCAGTAAGAGCATTCGCCCCATGTTGGCTGAGTCCTGCAGCGACCAGGGTTCGAGTCCAATCTGCAGCCCTTTGCTGCGTGTCTTCCCCCATTTCTCTCCCCCTTTCATGTCTATACACTGTCACTATAATAAAAAAAAAAATCAAGCTGGAATCAGAGAAGTTCTAAAAAACAATGACTCAAAACGATTACTCGACTCTCAAAGTAGTTGGCGACTCATTTAATAGTTGATCATATCTGCAACTCTTCTTGAGTGAAGTTTATTTTGTCAGACTTTCTTTTAAGGTAAAGGATGAACTTTGATGGATGTTTTGGAACAAAACTCTTCAGCTGGATAAGGAGACTTACCGTGCAGATCCACCTGGCCGTGCGACGCTTCTGTCGCACCGCGCTACACTTTATTCCTATGGGCAGGCCCGTATTAAGACAATGTGGTGAATGAATGGGACTCTATGGAGCTATACCCCTCAAAATCTTTTCTCAGGATATAATTTTTTGTCTAGTAATTTGAATGTTGCATTCGAAAGGGGAGGCTAAGAAAATACACACTGCTGGGTGTTAGCTTTTTTTAAAGTGGCTTTTTTGTTATAAAAAGCCTTTTAAAATGTCAATGACGTCATACACACATACGGCCAGAGATACTGCTTTACGGCAAGCTCTGAGTCGCTTCCTTTGTTCTCTCGAAGCATCGACAACACAGCTGACAGGTTAGACTCTCCCTGTTAATACAACACAGCTGAAAGGTTAGCCTCTCCCTGTTAATACAACACAGCTGAAAGGTTAGCCTCTCCCTGTTAATACAACACAGCTGACAGGTTAGCCTCTCCCTGTTAATACACGTGCTAGAAAGAGGTTTACTAATGTTTTAAAGACCACGCCGAAATATTCACTCTGACATTCTGCTTTGGATGCCGTCAAGCGGGATTTCTGATCGTAATCAGTCCTTCACTGACCAATCAGCATTCATTAGCAGAATGCTAGCGTGTTATGAGCAACAACGACTCAACCTGTAAGAAATGGAAAGGACACAAGTACTCATTCATTCAACTTTCGACCTATAATCCATGTTGATCTTGCAAAAACTACAATCAGATCTGAGATTTCTCAACAAATGTAGCCGTCTAGCTCCATAGGGTCCCATTCATTTAGCACTGGACCATGATCACCCCCAGTGGAACTCTGGTGGAACTGCAACCAAAGCAGGTACAATGGGGCTGAATAGGGAGTGGAACGGCTTTCCGTAGACGGGCTCTGGTGCAAGGAAAACACGGAGAAGGGTTGGGCGCAACCAAGTCTCACTCAGAGGTGGGGGGGTTTGTGTGAAAAAAATGTTTTTCTTTGCTTGCCAATTACATTGAATCAAGAAAGCCAACCACTTATCATTTTTTATAACAGTTAATATTTTAAATTCATCATTATGATAACATTTTTGGGGGGTTAAACTGGCCACTTTTGATTATTGTTAACCCCCATCCCCCAAATGATACATTTGTGCGTACTTGTGGACCAACTCAACTCTGACAGATTGGGGAGGAGAGTGATAGTGGTCATGTAATATTGATTTATTTATAATTTATTATTATTATTATATTATTATTCTGAAATTAGTGTTCATAAACGAATAATGTATGGTCTTTCAACAATTTCAAGTGAATAATATAACAATTTACAGAAAATATTGTTAAAGCTTGTGTCATGAGGTGCCCCCCCACTGGTTGTGAATGGTTGGTGCCCCTGGGCACTGGCCCAAGTGCCCTTATGGATAATCCAGGCATGCCTATGGGTGACGTCAAGTGACTTTAACGCGCCCACAAAGCATCCCGGGAAGGCGCCGCTGCATTTGAAAAAATGCTACGCATCAAAAAAGCTGGCCGATGCCCATCGTTCGTCCAATCAGCTGCCGGTCAAGGGGGCGTGGAGCATCAACCATGGATGTATTACGTCGCGACACCACGCTTCAGTCGCGTTGCCAAAGTGGATCTGCACTGTTACTGTTGTTGCCTCTCTACCAGCCAGACGAGGAGAAGCGTTAGCTGAGACGAATACAGTCTGTTAAATCAAGACATAGTTGTATCTTATCAAGTGACTTTCTGTGCTGTTGGGTCAACTTGAGGCAGGATATGTAAGCGGGCTTTATTGTAAATAGATAAATATATAAGCGGGGGGGGGGGGGTTAAAGTCACAAATATAAACCAAAAAAACACAAACCAAACACTGTGAACCATATGGGCACATTAATCATCAATTCACAGTCCACATTCCTTCTACACCAGTATGCCTCGCATTTTTATCACTTGCTGTTCGTGTCAAACTGTATATGAACCTCATCTTTTTGTCATTTTTATTTTTCATCCCTTTCAAGTGATGTGTGAGCTCTGGTTGTCATGTAATTATTTAAGATAACAGGATTTTTTCACATGCCACTGGGATGTGTCGTATTCTAATGTTAGAGGCATAGTTCAGACGTTTTGAAGTGTGGTTGTGTGAGCTACTTCTCCATAGTCAGTGTTAGATGAGATAACTTCTGTTATGATTTGACACTATAAATCCAATTTAATTGAATTATTATTGTGACTGCTGGATTCAAACTGTCCCTTTTTAAAACACCAAAGTCACATGGTAACACAAACTAACTAACCAATCGAGGCAGCGGTAGATCAGCCACTCTCGTGTTCTGCACAACGGAGTCTGGTGCCAGCAGGACATTGCTAAGGCTACGTTCAGACTGCAGGCAAAAGTGGCTCCAAATCAGATTTTTTTGTGACCAGGTCAGACTTCTTCAGAAGTAGTGTGAACACTCAAATCTTGCCTAGATCAGATTTTTTTCAAATCAGATTTAGACCATTTCCATATGTGGTCCTGAATCAGACCCAGGTCTGGTTTTTTTTTTACACTTCAAAACATCTGAACTGTGCCTTTAACCATCTGCACGGTCTGTGAAGCTGCTTCCTACCGTTCAAAAATGTGTAATCTGCTGTGTTATTGATGTTTCTCTTCTTTCCTTCAGTTCCCTTCATTTTAACAGAAATCAAAACTAAATAATTCAGACAACAAGTGTATTACTAACATTAGAAATAGTTTTAGCCCCAAAAGAAGAGGAATTGAATCGATGTCCCTACAGTGCTGCATTACGGGAGAATATTGACACTTGGATTATGAATTAGTTTTCCAGTCCAGAGAAGCGTAAGTGACCCTCGATCATTATTAAACCACAACGGTGCAATATTTGTTCTTTGGGCCCTCTGCAGTCTACTCAGCGGTTAGATGGAAGAGGTTGTCAGTCAATAGTATGTTCAGCTGATAGTCCTCTAAACCAGTGGTTCCCAACCTTTTTTCCTTGGCGCCCCCCCTACTCATGTCTAAGAAAAGCTGAAAAGCGGCAGGAAAACGAGGATGATAGCAGCTAGCAGCTGACCTGATGACAGCAAGGGTCCCAGGTTAAGAGGTCCCGGAGGTTTGGCCTACAAATAGCCTGCCTACAATTTTAAGCGAGAACAAAAATATATAGTTTTCATACAGACTTTTGTATACATTATATATTCTAGTGTATTATCATAATTTGTTTAACATGTGCAAATATTTTTTTTTACCTCAACCTCAAACCAGATAAAGACTTGCGCCCCCCCTGTGATCTTTGCCGCCCCCCTGAAGGGTCCCCGGACCCCAGGTTGGGAACCACTGCCTTAGACTAACCTTCTGTTTGTTTTGTGAAGTTTGAAGAAGAGCTTTGCTAAAGCAACACGTTGTCCGTTAATTCCAAGTTGTTATAGCCTGCATTATTGTGCACTTGACACTTAAACAGGAACCTGTTCCTATGTAAATCTGCACACGTTTTGATGCTAAACTTCCAGTTTCTTTTACCAGTACCAATTTTATCAATAGAGAGGTGAAGTCCCTCCCCTACCGGTGGACCACCATGGGACCTTATTTCAGAAAAAAATGTGTATGGTAGTAAAGGGAAGAGACAAAGAATTGTTTGATCCAATTTGAATTGAGCCATGGATTACACATATGATGTTCGTCAGTCTAAAAGATAATTTTGCAAGTGAAGTTTGTCGTAGTGCCACTTAGTGCCACTTAGTTTTGTGTGAAACCGCTCAATGAAGTACATATTTCGTCTGGAACAATTTATGTCACCTTGCTTGCTGTTCGACTTGCTACCTTGCTAGCACAACACGTATAACGCTTTCTTACCTGATGTATTTTATCCAGCGTCTTTTTATCTGCTGGGAATCGAAAGGAAGAGCAACACGTCCGTTGCTCGTGTGAGTAACGTCACATCCCGGTACGAAACACACAGGCATCATAGCCTCGGCGAGGTCACTTAGAGACTTTGGGGTGTGTAGTCTTTCTAATTGCGTATTTTCACAGTAAGTACTTCAGCGGTTTTATGACAAACTGAGACTTAAATTATCTTTGATATTGACAAACATATGTGAAATTCATGGCTCAATTCAAACGGGATCATAAAATGATTTCTCTCCCCGTTCACAGCCTACATATTTTTTCCGAAATAGGGTGCCATGGGCTCCAGCAGAAGGGACTGCGTCTCTAGTCGTGTTTCCATCAACGTATTTGTATGCGCATTTTGAAGTATCGAGTTAGAAAATAATGTTAGAAACGGCAAAATTAGAAAAAAAAAAAAAGTTCTCAAATTCGCTCGAGGTGGTTTTTGCCTTTTTGGAAAAAGAGTTAATGCACAAAATGGCAGATGGAAATCGCTTTGCCGAATAAGTTGTGACGTAGCAAACATGTAACTCATATGACTATAGTCCCGGTATCCATTGGATGGGAGAAGGATCGAGAAATGGGCCCCATCCAGTGCGGCGTACGCAAATTTACGAATCCTACTATGGCCACGCCAAGACCCGCCCTACGAAGCAGTTCGATTGGTTGGGGTTAGGCATTTGACCTCGAGTGGTTAAGGTTGGACCTGTACAAATGAGGTTACGTTACCTTGCGTAAGCATGGACGCCTGGCCAATTAATGCTATTGAAGGGCGGGTCTTGGCTTGGCCATAGTAGGATTCGTAAATTTGCGCACCGTACGCTTGTGGCATAAGGTGCGTAGTGGAGTTGCGGGGCGCTATAGCCTGTGCCTCAGCCTCGTCGGATATATTGACGAATTGGTTCTACAGCTTGAATCGTATGGCCCTGAACACCGCGTATACACAGCGGGGAACGGTTGTCTCGCTGACACCAAATGTCTCTGCCACAACCCTGTATTCTGCACACAGGTGGCCAACTTGTACAATGCTACCTCTCTCCATTTAGCCAAAGAACGTAGCTTCTAAACTCTTTGATTTAGCAAGCCCGTTTGCAATCTACAACCATACGTAACGTCAACTTGTGACGAAACTACGCTTTGCGTAGTCTAGTTTATTCGCTATAAACCAGTTGATGGAAACGCTTCTAATTCGCAGTTTCTTTTTCTTTTCTTTTTTGCGACATTTTAAAAGTTCGCTTAAAATTCGCATGACAATTAGATGGAAACATCTGTATCAGCAGTCTTCTGACTGCTGATTTCTTCTCTTCTTAACTGTTTCTCAGAGGGATCTTCGTCTTTTTCTGCCCTTTCAGTTGAACCATTGTACAGCGTTTTGTTCTCCGTGAACTAAACTAAATAACATCTATTTGTAAAGAGGACTTTCTACAACCCAAAATCATCAGAGATCATCCAGACATTTGGAATCGTCCTCTCGGACATCTGACTCTGATCAAGTTCTGTGGCAGCAGATTAGGAACTTTTGAACGGTAAAGGGTGTGTGCTCAAATTGAAGAAAAGCCTTGTTATGATGCACTTCTGCAATGTTAAGGAATTCATGTTTTTTTTTTGTTTGTTTTTTAAATGTTAGTAGGAATAAGCAGCAGAGGATGTTGGTGACATGTTGTCATTCCAGCACAGTAAAAAAACCATTTACTCAAACAATTATTGACTTCTTCACAGTGACGTGGTACATATACAGTGATCACAACAAAATCACAATGTAACACATTGATATTATTTATTATTATTTATTTTCAATATTGTTATTTTTTCCTACTTGAAAAGATTGTGAAGAGATAATAAACTGCGTGTTGCATTTGACTGAATGAAAAATTCAACAATGTGGAGTCGAGTTTATTTATGGAGCACATTTTTCTACGTAAAAAAGAACACACACCCACATTGAGCTAGCGCTTTCAAGGCTCAGCATCACCGTGCCATTTGTCTCCACCGTCCCCAGAGACAAAAGCAGACAAGAAATACATTTTGAGAATCTTGTGATCCTTTTAAGCTTTGTGTGTGTGTGCGTCTCAGAGGAGAGCGCAGCTTTTTAATAAGATCCTTCTGCCCAACTGAACAACAGAGAGAGAGAGAGAGAGAGAGAGAGAGAGAGAGAGAGAGAGAGAGGGGGGGAGCTTCTTTCGCTGCAAACAAATGTGGAGGAAAACAAGTCATATTTTAAATGTACTCAATAACAATTGAGAGGCACTTTACTTGAGTATTTCCATGTTCTGCTACTTTATACGGTTACACTTTACTTGAAGGTATCTACATAAGAGTGACATGACACTGTCATGACACTGAACGTGTCATAAACATTATAAAAAGTCATAAACGTTTATGACGTAACACTTCTCTTAGTAAGTGTCATTTGGTTTTTTTCATGACAAGTTATGGTTAGAGTTAGGGTTAAGGTTCATGTGTTATGACAGTGTCATGTGTTAATGACAGTGTCATGTGTTAATGACAGTGTCATGTGTTAATGACAGTGTCATGTGTTAAATGACAGTGTCATGTCACTATGTTATGTGTCATGTTATACTTCTACACTCTAACAAATATCTGCGTATTAACTGTTGTATGTTTGTCTGTATATTTTAACAGAAGTTGTCCATACAACGTGATTCACAGTTGTATTATTTTATATAGTTTGTGTACCGACTGGTCTTTTGTTTTTTTTTTTGACGTTCTGGCCGATGTTTTCAGACGTTTCTGTCATTTTCTTTGACCTCTTTCACACTTTTTCTGACGTTTTTTGTCAAAATTTTGAACGTTTTTTTTCAACGTTTTCAGGAGTTTACTAACTGAGCAGCTTTGTATGAAAGAATTTTATATAATAGGCCTAACAGGAAATGTTCTGTATTTGAACTACACATCATTTCCATTTTTTTAATTACTTTTCTGTTATTTTACAGATTTATTATCACTTAGAGTGTACTCCGCTACATCTCAGAAGTCACTTTTTACTCAGCAAGTCCTCCAAACCACTGGTTCCCAAAGTGGGATCCGGGGACCCCCACGGGTCCTTGAGGGGATTCCAGGGGGTCCCCAGCAAAAAGGGGAATCATTTATTTTCACAATAACTTAATCCATAAGTAACACAGTGACATCATTTATGACTATTTTGGTCTTGTGTTTCACACACTTTCTGTAATATAACATCTAAAATCAAAACTATCAGATGGGGGGGGGGGGGGTCCGTGGTCTAATTTGTGTCAGTTTAGGAGTCCTAAACGTAAAAAGGTTTGGGAACCACTGCACCAAACTGTACGACGATATTGGTCGTTTATTCCTACCCTCTAATCTGACCCACAGGAGCGTTTTCCCTCACAATAAAATGTGGGGAGAAAATAAAGAATACAAAAAGAGAGAAAAGGAAAAAAAGAACAAAAAAACAAGAGACATGTTAGGCTACTGATACAGTCAAAAAAGATTTAAATGATATAGGAGAAAGTGTCTGTAGGCTGGGAGGGAATCTTAAAACCTCTGTAATTAATTCTGAATATAGATGAAGTGGTTCGCGTTGGGGGCAAAGCTGGGCTGCAGTATAGTTTTAGTTTTTATTCCGTTTAGATTTACTAAAAATATTTGTCACTGTCTATTTTCCTGTTAGTTTTAGTTACTACTACAATACTACTGTAATAGTAGTAAGAGTAACGCTAGTACTATAATAACCCTGGTGTAAAATGATGCACAGGAGAGTCAGAGTCTTGGCCATCATGTGGCTTCAATGAAGATCTGGAAGAAGCCGATACAGAACATAAATTATGTCAGGCTGTGTGGAATAAGATGAGTTTATAAACTTGTAAAACTAAAGGGCAATCTGGAGTTTAACAGCTTAAATGAAGTGAACATTCACTATTTTCTCTCAGGAAGACGAGAGAAGAGCTTCTCCTGCTTTTAATCATTGATGTCACGCTAATGCACTGAGTGGGGGAAACATACAAGCTGCAGAAATCCACTGTGACAGGATTCATGATGATTTTCAAAGGATGGCGTCGTAAGAACCATAGATTGGATGTGAACTTCCACGCAAACGCTTAAAGAGACCAACAATGTTAGGCACTGCATGCCAAGCAGCTGGAGGCAAACTGTTGCTGCCATCTTTGTTGTTCTAATCAAGTTTCCGAGCTCTGAAAGAGTTGATGATTAGACTTTAGTCCCCAAGATTTCATTCTCATCTCGTTAGTTAAACAGTCAGAGATGCTGCAACTACCCCGCAGTATATAAAGCCCTTAAAAGTGATGAACACATTAATGCATCAATAATTATAATACAATCTGTATTGTCTGTCTGTCTGTGTGTTTGTGTGTCAGTTGCAAGATAACACCGTCTCTCTCTCTCTCTCGCTCTCTCTCTCTCTCTCGCTCTCTCTCTCTCTCTCTCCCCCTCTCTCTCTGCACACACACACACACACACACACACACACACAGTCCGGTTCTGGTGGTTGATTAACGCAGATATACGCTGATTAGCTCTCATAACGGGCCGGGTGGGTAGCGCACTGCCATGATTCCATGACGCTAATGTCTGATTAGGTCTACTCCACATTGTCATTGTGATATTTTGTGATTACATTCTGAATCTGCAACGTTCTCTGTCCGGTAAATCAGTAAGTTTGTAGTAGGGTATATAGGGGAGTTGCATATGAAGTGGTTTGGGGTCCTTCTGTACGTAATTTTTGGGTACAATTTGGTTTTGATGAATTCTACAAGCAGCAATACCACAGGCCAAGCAATCGGCCGTTCCAAACAGGCACATTTTCAACGGGGACTGCACTAATATGTGTAAATGACAACACCATGAGCCCATCATACACGTCCCTCCCCAGCACAAAGCTTCTTAGGAGCCCTCCAGAAAGTTCAGGTTCTTTGCCCATTTTCTAGTCTTGACATCTAATCTGGCAAACCCTTTATATCAGGGGTCTTCAATGCTTTTTAGGCCAAGGACCCCTTAACTGAAAGAGAGATGGAGCAGGGACCCCTACTATTGTATAAAATGAAGTTGCATATTAAACTGGACCTACAATAACGTGTAGGGTGGCCTAAAGCCTTTATACATACCTTTTTTTTGCATAGAATACTAAGCTTTTAAAATAGCCTCGTAGTTGTTGGCATGATTTTATCAATCATGTTGTATTATTAAACATAGGGATGTCACGAGAACCGATACTTAAGAAATCTTACGGTTCTAAAATGACAAAACACCGACGATGCCCATTTTTTTTGAAGCACCATACGCACCGTTAGCGACAATGCCAGCGTTAGCAAGCATCGGTGCTGCGCCTCTTCCAGAACTGATGGGGGCAGTATACGCTTCAGAGTGTTCCAGTCGATACATTCAGAAGAAGGAGGTCACGAACAAGTGGCCAAAGTCACGCCCTTCTACTTCCGGTACATATCTTTCGAAAAAATATGAACAAGAGTCAACGGAGATAAATTCTACCCAACCTAAAAAACGGCATGTTCACTGAAAACTCACGGTCCTCTCTTTCTGATTTACAAACAGCCGTGGCCCGCTTGCCTGCTCCTCCGGTAACGTTAGCCTTTAGCAGGGTTAGCATGGTGCCGTTAGCCAGGATCTGTCGGGATCACTTTACTAGCAGTGTCTTAATTTTTTTTGCGAGTAACCAACTCGGGTACTCTAGCTAGCTATATAATTAAATGTGAGTACACAAATGTTGAAATGACATAAAATGCCCGTCCCTTGTAGCCGTGATAAATTAGCCTGAAGCTAATGCTTAGCTACCTGTTCAGGAGGAAATTAGCCAACTCGGCGTCCTTTTTGGCTCTAAGCTGTCTCCATCTTTCAAATACATCTCCATTATTTACCCGGGGTTTGTAACGTCTCTGGTCATGCAACTGTTAGAAACACTGTTGTTGTTTTTGCACAGTACCTTTTGAAAAGATGCCTGGAAGTCTGGAATGTGTCTGGGGACACTAGTTGTTGCACTATGACCATTCATTGCACTTTATTATGTTGTTCTATGCTCTATTGCATGTTTTGTATGTCTTGTTATGACATTTTGATATTTTTCAAATATTTTAATAAAGAAGTTCATGTTTCAAGTTAAAGTACATGGAATCTTAGAAAATCCTTTTTTTACCGTGATATTGAAATCAGCATCGAGAATCGTGTTATTTTACTGGTATTTGTACTGACTACTGAATTTTTTGGTATCGTGACACCCCTAGTTAAACATACATGTGGCCCAGTGGATCCTTAGGATGAACTGTATCTGTGGATGGCTACCTAAGTGACTACCTTGCCTATAGGCTAGTATACCTAAGCCCTATCATCAGTGGGGATTTATATCTGCAAATAATACGTTGGATTCATTGAAAACATTTTTAAAAATTAACAATAATTTGGAGGCCCCCCTGCATTGACTCTGAGGAGCCCATAGGGTTCATGGACCCCATGTTGAAGATTCCCGCTGTTTATGACGTTTTTCCAAAACGCCGCCACCGTAGACATCTCACAAGCCAACTCCTGGATTGACAGCACCCTTTCATTCCTCCATCCTCTTAAATAATCTGTCAGGCTATCATTAACTAGTCTGGACCCAGCTTCTTATGTGCTTATCCATCCCATTTAGGATTGACCCATCTCCCTGAACAAATAATCTTGGGCTGAATGGAACCTGGGTCCCTGCTATCAGACATAGGTTATCATGTATCCCGGTCCAACATTCCTGGACCTTATCACAGGACCATAGGACATGAAGTAATGTACTTATACTTCTTGGATGCTGTAACACAGGACTTTTACTTGTAACAGAGTATTTTTACAGAGTGGTTTTGCTACATTTATGTCAGTAAAAGACATGAGAACTTCTTCGTACTTTCCTCCACCTCAGCATGTTGTGCAGTCAAACATCGTTTAGACTCACAGAACTCTATTTTCAATGCTAGTCTCCAAGTAAACCAAATATTTACCACCAACATGAAATTATGCATTTCACGTTTCCATCTGACTGAACAATGCAGGCATAAAAAAACAGTCTTGGCCGTGATGTGTCTTCGATCTGGAAGAAGATGATACAGAATATAAATGAAGTCAGACCATGTGGAATAAGCTGAATTTAATAACTGAAAACCCTGAAGGGGAATCTGTATGTTAGAAGCTTATGTGATGAAAAGCCATAGTGATGATGTGGACGTCCCTGGAGGGAGCTGTCATGCCAACGTGGCTCTCAGTGGGGCATTTATATGCATGAGAGCTCCACTCATAAAATGGATACTCAAGTAACCAGTTAGAATAACCATCTCACTTTCCTCCAGGCTTTGTCCAGAGTTAAAAGGCTTACTGTCAGGGGTGGAGCTAGACAAGGCTCAGCCCAAACCTAGGGGGGCCCTGGGGAATTCCCCCCCCCCCCCTCCCATTTACAGCACATTTTTCAAGCCATTTGAGATAATACAGTATTGACAACAATATAAGATGTATTTTTCCCCTATGAGTATATCTGAAAAAGTGAGGTCATCTGATTTTAACGCATTCGTCATGAACGGGTCCGTATGATGTTGTACGAAAATGTATGGACACCAAAACGTAAGATATCCTACGAAATTAGGAGAACGCCAGCTGGTCACGTGACGCCGAGCAGCTGTTGCTAGTTGTTTAAGCCACTACATAGCTTTGTGACGCCGGCTACAGACCTCCGTTGTATCAGCGGTAGTTGGTGGTTCAGTTACCCAAAAATTGGTGACTTTGAGCCGGGTACAAAGCACCCCGAGCTGCCGGTCATTTCGGCGGACATTACAGTTAAATTTAGTCCACAAAATATGAGCGTTTATGCCGTGACGAAAGTTAAGATTAGACACCAAAACAACTAGTTAAGATAAAGAAAAAGATCATGTTTTGGATTAAAACACTACTAAGGAACAAGCATTGACATGACACATGCCTTTGGTGTGGTAGACCTGGGTTCGAATCCCACTGCGATATATCAATGTGTCCCTGAGCAAGACGCTTAACCCTTAGTTGCTCCAGAGGCGTGCAACCTCTGACATATCAATTGTAAGTCGCTTTGGATAAAAGCGTCAGCTAAATGTAATGTAATAATTCTGGTTCTAGACATTTAAACACCAATATACGCCCACAACAACAGGTAGCGCCAAATATCAGTCAGTGTTTCACCTAGCTTTGTGGAAGACTTTTAGGTGCGGATCTGGTGAGGGGTTTAGGCGTCCTTCTTCAAGAAAATGTTGCGTTTTTCAATAAAAAACAAAAATCCCCATACATTTTGTGGCTCTTTGTGGGATTGTGTCTTTGTGTAGTCGTGTTGTGTCTCTTTTTGGTCATTTTTGTTTTCTTTGGGGTTGTTTTGGGTCTCTGTGGTCATTCTCTTGGTAGTCGATTTGTCCCTTTGTGGGAGTTTTGCGTCTCTTTTTCACATCGTTTTAGAACATTATCTCAATATCTGTGTCTGAAACGTTGGTAAAGCTAGAGCAGATAACTAATAAGTAACACTCATAAGCTTAAAGACAAAACTTGCTAAAAAAGTCCATCTACAATCATTAGATCTGAGAGAAGCCTTTTAGTTTCATTCATACTTAGGGCTTAGGCGCTGCCCAAAAGGGCTTGGGTGCTGCACCTAAACCTTATAATGGCAGGGAAAACCCTGGTGATAACCTGAATGTACCACTCATGACCGGATTAAGATTTTTGCACACAAAACAAACGTGGTTTATAAAATCTGATGTTTTCTTATGAATGAAACTAGCCAACAATATAATGGCCTACAAGTCCAGCTGAAATGATTAGACCATCACAACTGCTTGGATCCTTTACACTTTCTAAAATGGGAAGATGTTTCTGCATTGAGTACGTTTACAGAGTATGTTTACAGTGTGGTATTAGTACTTTTACTGAAGTAAAGGATCTGAATACTTCTTCCACCACTGATCGTACGAAAACTTCTGAACACCAACTCATACCCTATCCTGTCACATGATCGCTCCTTTTGCAGAGCTGTCCACCACAGCAAAACATCAAAGCATAAATACACAGAGGTGGAAGAAGTACTCAGGCCTTTTACTTCAGTAAAAGTACTAATACCACAGTGTAGAAAGACTCTGTTAAGGGACTGTTCGTTATTTATTTAAGGGGCCACCGGAGGAGTTTTGGGACCTTTAACCAAAAAAGACATGACATGATGCACACTTCCTGCATTACTGCATTACTTCAAATACTAATTTACTCCTCTAGTAAACTAGTATTCACATGAAATTAAACAATAAAATATTGAGACCATTCAGCAAGGCACTCTGGGTAATATTCAACACACAAACTGGTTGCTATGGACTCGTCACTAGGCTTTCTCCACTTCGCCGTTTAAACAAAGTGGAATAAACGTATAAAAGTCTAAATCTACACAAAACCCGCAATCAATTAGTAAACTGACATCAAATGTGGCATTTAGGAAACCTTTATTGCAACCTTGGCACGGTAAGATGTCCAGACATAGTACAACAGTCATTTTTGTTTTTTGCGTCCTGCTGCTCCCATCGTCAGCCAGGTAATATTTTTTATTACTAAAGCAGTATATGAAATCTGATGTATTACCTACCACCGTTTAGTTGTTTTGTGTTATTTAAGATATTTATAAAATATCTGATCATGCCAGAATTATTCCAATCATTTTTTAAACAATGCAATTATCCGTTTCAGCCACCAGTGGGGCAGCTCCCCCTGCCCCATATGTCTATGCCCTGCCCCCCAGCAAACTCATGGGTCAGACCCATCTGGTAGCGAAGGAGGGCTGAGACTGAGAGAGCTACATGGAGCTACATGGAAAAATATGCACCAATAAGCCACTTTGAAATTTTGCGGTTTCATGAATACAAAAGTTGGGTGACCCCCCCCTCTGGACTGAAAAATGTTCGGTCCACTAAGTCCTACATTTAAAATGTTACATAAGTTAAAGTACAAAAGTATTAGTATCAAAATAAACTTACAGTACAGAAAGAAAAAGTACCTCCATATGCACTGGATCACTGGATTACAATTATTGATGCATTAATGTGTTCATCACTATAATGTGGAGCTAGTTATAATGACTTTATATTTGGGATGCACGATATGAGGAAAATATGTGATAACGTTGTTGAATATCGCGATAATATTACCTGCGATAAATAAACAGATATTAAAGTGTACTCAGTTCTGCCTTTCTGCTGCTTTCAGTATTCTGCTGAAATACAACAAACTACTTGTTGAATTTAAAACAAATGAAAGGAAATTATTACCAACATTATTTTATTGAGCAAATTGAACATTGAATTATATTTAAAAGGCACCACGAAAAAAAGAATGACAGTTTATTTTTAAAGTGTAATTTTCAACTGATATTTTCTTTCAACTAACTAAAAAAATGTGTCTATCGCGATATGTTGCAGCCTTTCACCAGATGTATATTGGTACAGGTGATACAGGTGATAAAGATGATAAGACGATAAAAAATGATATTGATTGATATTGTGCAGCCCTACTTTATATACTGCGGGGTAGCTTGTGATCAACAAAGTCTTATCTGTATCCATAATAATAAATGGGCAGTGGTGGCCTAAAGATTAAAGAAACAAGCTTGTGACCGGGAGGTCATTGGTTCAATCCCCAAACCGACAGCATAACATCTGGGTGGGGAAAGTGAAAGAGCAGCGCTTGTCCCTCCCTCATTACCACCACTGAGGTGCCCTTGAGCAAGGCCCTTAACCTCCAAATGCTCCAGTGGAGCTGCTCAAGTAAAGTGTAAGTACCTCAAAAATGTACTTAATATTAAATGTTTGCACCCTGGAACAGGAGGCTTAAAGTAAATATTAGAGTTTAAAACCAGAGTGTGGTCAGTCAGTAAGTGACTTACTCCACTGTAAGCTTTATTAAAATGAGAGCAATCAGCCTTTGTCTCCAGTGTTCACAGACATTTTCAACACCTCACTGGAGACATGCCACGTGCCAGCCTGCTTCAAGACCTCAACCATAATCCCTGTCCCCAAGAACCCAAGGACCACAGGACTTAATGACTTCAGACCCATCGCCCTGACCTCTGTGGTTATGAAGTCCTTTGAGCGCCTTGTGCTTTCACACCTCAAAACCATCACTGACCCAGTCCTGACTCCACCTAGAGGTGGATCACTGACTTCCTGTCTGACAGGAAGCAGCATGTGAAGCTGGGGAAACACGTCTCCGACTCACAGACCATCAGCACCGGATCCCCTCAGGGCTGTGTTCTTTCCCCCCTGCTCTTCTCCCTGTACACCAACAGCTGCACCTCCAGTCACCAGTCTGTCAAGCTTCTGAAGTTTGCGGACGACACCTCCCTCATCGGACTCATCTCTGATGGCGACGAGTCCGCCTACAGGTGGGAGGCTGACCACCTGGTGAAGTGGTGCCTAGCAAAACAATCTAGAGCTCAACGCTTTAAAGACAGTGGAGATGGTTGTGGACTTCAGGAAGAACCCAGCCCCACCTGTCCCCATCACCCTCTGTGGCTCCACAATTGACACTGTGGAGTCTTTCCGCTTCCTGGGAACTACCATCTCCCAGGACCTCAAGTGGGAGCTGAACACCAGCTCCCTTGTGAAGAAAGCACAACAGAGGATGTACTTCCTGCGGCAGCTGAAGAAATTCAACCTGCCAAAGACAATGATGGTGCACTTCTACACAGCCATCATTGAGTCCATGATCTGGTACGCTGCTAGCACAGCCGAGGACAAGGGCAGACTGCAGCGTGTCATTTGGTCAGCTGAGAAGGTGATTGGCTGCAATCTGCCGCCGCTCCAGGACCTATACGCCACCAGGACTCTGAAGCGTGCTGGAAAGATTGTGGCTGACCCCTCCCACCCCTGACACAAACTCTTTGAGACACTCCCCTCTGGCAGGAGGCTGAGGTCCATCAGGACCAAAACCTCACGTCACATGAACAGCTTTTTCCCCTCCGCCACTAGCCTTATCAACAAGGCCCGGAAACCACCCTGACACTCCACCTTCATGCCACTGTTCTCTCTCTGCTGTAATGCTCTTTGCTCTTTATTTTTTATTTATATCTTTATTTATTCTTTATTTTTAACTTAATACATACTGTGTAAATATACTTATACTTATATTGTTTGTACCTATACTTATATTGTTTAATATTCCATCTAAAGAATGTGTGACGTGCACCAACAACACCAAAACAAATTCCTTGTATGTGTTAAAAAACGTACTTGGCAATAAAACCTTTTCTGATTCTGATTCTGATTTAGAGGCTCGTGTGCAGCCTGATGATGATGATGCTGAATGTGATGTTTCAGCGCCATCTAGTGGTGCTTCACTACAACAACATCTAGATCTTCCCTCCATGTTTTCAGCCCCTTTAAAATAACAGTATTCCATTATAAAGCAAAATGAAAGGGTAACATTTTACAATAAGGTACGCAGAATATTGAGTAGTTACCAGTGAACGAATAAATAACTTCTAATTAACTTTTATAAAGTAGTGGGTGAATCATTAATTCAATGGGAAACAAGTGAGGAATGAATCAGGAACGACTTGATAATTGGTGAATCCTTTATAACTACTTCCCTAATATGACTGAATCTATAAGTAATGATTAGTTCATGAATATCTGAATCCATCACACGAAACCAGTAATGACTCAGTGTCCCCCCTAAGCAAAGTGATCCATAATACTGAGTATTTACTCAGTAAATAAGAAGTTGTTCCTGATTTGTTTCTCGCTAATTTCTCAATGAACTCATTGTTAACAAATCATTAACTAATCGGTCTTTACAATTTGATTAGGAGTTACTCAGCAACTAATGATTCACTAGCAGTTCCTCATTTGTTCCTCATTTGTTCCCCGGTAAATACTCAAGATTTTGTGTATATAGTGCTTTGTGTATACTTTCGGGGCAGCTGTGGCTCAGGTGGTAGAGCGGTCGCCTACCAATTGGAAGGTTAGTGGTTCGATCCCTGGCCCTGCAGTCCCACGTCGAAGTGTCCTTGAGTCCACTGATCCCCGGAATAATGTGTGTGAATGTGTATCTGATGAGCACTTTGTATGGCAGCCTCGGCCACAAGGTATTAATGTGTGTGAATGGTGAATGTACTATGTAAAAGCGCTTTGACTAATCTGAAAAGCGCTACATAAATACAGTCCATATGGTGAAGTGTTATACCAAATGAAACAAACATCTAGAGGGTGCTGAGAGGACTGAAGCCTGGGGCAAAAACATTACACCTAATCTCCTGACACCATTCATACAGTTACAGTACACTCTCTATAAAGTGCTCTTACCTTATGAAAAGTGATTGTGGATGCTAAGAAAGTTCCTGGGTGAAGCTGAAAGAAAGATGGAGAGTTTGCAATAAGAATAAGAATGAATAGGAGGAGGCCAGATGGAGAGAAATCTGTGAGGAAAAGCCTCAGCTGTTGTATATAAAAAGCCAGATAGAGATATTATTATTAGTAGTATTATTATTATTATTATTATTATTATTATTATTATTTTTATTATTGGCTGAGCTTAGTCCAGTGATTCCCAACCAGGGGTACTTGTACACATGGGGCTACTTCTGCTGCTGCCAGCAGGTATGTGGAGAGATTGTAGAGTAACTCAACTAATTTGGAAGAAAAAAATGATCATCGTCTTTACACCGTAAATATTTGACCTTTCTGGTGCATGGTAGCTCACCTGGTAGAGCGTGCGCCCATACGTAGAGGTTTATTCCTCGACCCAGCGGCTGCAGGTTTGACTCTGACCTGCGGCCCTTTGCTGCGTGTCGTTTCCCCTCTCACTCCCCTTTCACATCTTCAGCTACCCTATATAAATAAAGGCCTAAAATGCCCAAAAAACAATCTTAAAAAAAATCAAGATCTTTTGCACTACCCTCATCCCCACTTTAAACCAAAGTCTCTCTATGTGTACATGTATAAAATGATTTGTATATAAGTCACTCTATATGTTGTTTGATTTTATTCCGTTTTATCCTGTTCTAATTTAAATATCTGTATACCTGTTCTATGTGTGTAGCGTGAAGAGGCGACAACTTACATTTCATTGTGCAACTCTGCGTTTTAAAATAAGAAATAAATGTCACCTTGTGTCAGTCCCACAGTTCCAACATGTGTTTGCTCTAAATGTAGAAATCCATCCTTTTAATTCAGGTCTTTGTTGCTAAGCTGCTATTTTCCTTCAATATTTAACAGTGGATGTGACTGAGAGAAGATACTAAATGTAGAGACATGCACAGTTACTCCATGAGAAACTCTGAGGACTGTCCCACTGCTTTTGCAAGTAAGTACTCAGATCTTTGACTGAAGTTAAAGTAGTATTACTACAGTAGAAAAACATCTGTTACAAGTAAATGTCCAGCATTCGAAACAGGGCTGCACAATTAATCACAATTTTATCGAAATCATAAAATAGACTATAGTGTCATATCCAAATCATCTTTTGTTAAAGGCAAAATATGTGTCAAACCATTCTGAATTAAGTATTGCAATACTGAATCCTATCGCAATCGCAATATCCTTTAAAATAATCACAATAAGATATTTTCCTCATATCATGCAGCCCTATTTGAAACTATCCTCAACTAAAAGTACATACGTATTATCAGCAAAATGTACTTAAAGTATCAAACGCAAAAGTACCCTTTCAGAGTGTTAACTTCTGGAGCCTTCAAGGTCTGATATGACACGAGAAAAATAATTTCTACACAAGTTATTATTCTGTGCAAGAAGATATTTAATCTTTTTTTTTATAAACATTATTTATTTATTCTTTTCAGGACTTGAGAGGCTTTGCTGTTTTGTTGTTGGTCAAATTACAACCTGAGCAGATCTGATTAGCAGTAACACCTGTGAGAGTATGAGCGGCCTTTAATCTATAACAACCCATCATATTTAATAAGTTGATCGTATTTTTTGTGTGTCAAATCAACGTAACTTAAGCTGCTGGACATATTTCCACATGTATAGCAAAACATGGAAATATCTAAGTAAAGTACAAATATCTCAAAATTTGACTTAAGTACAGTATGTGAGTAAATGGACTTAGTCACTTACCCCAACAGAGTACTGTACTTGTATTCAGTACTTGTACTTTACTCAAGTATTTTCATTTGTATCTTACTTTATACTTCTCTGCTACATCTCAGAGGGAAATATTGTACTTTTTACTGCACTACATTTGTCTGACAGCTTTAGGTGCATCAAGTATAATGTTGAGGTACTTTAACTTATTTTTTCTTATTTCAATCTAAAGTAAAAGTAGCAGTAAAAATGAAAATACGCCATTAAAACTGAAGGTCCTGCATTCAATATGAAGTTGAAGAAAAGAAGTACTCTCAGGAAAATGTACTTTAAGGCTATCAAAAGACAAATAATATGATGTATTGTTGGGTTATTATTATTGATGTCATTGAGAGAAGTGAGGTAATGTTGTAGCTCAACACAATATGAAAGGAATATTTTAGAGGCCAGCCACAGTATGTAGTGCAGTAAAAGGTACAGTATTTCCCTCTGAGATGTAATGTATGGGAGTAGAAGTAGAAAGCAGCCTAAATTGGACATCATTTGTAATCTCAAAGTTTTTCATTTAAATAAATGTCTGTTAAGTCAATATCTATCACTGAAGGTGAAGACACAATGGTTGAGCCTATGGCCCACTGATAAAAAGTACTGCAATATTTATTATTTGTATATTAGCGGCGTGGCATCTCTCAGAAAAGAATCTTGTATTACAGGTTTTTTTTCTCCATTGTAGGCACACACACAAAAATGGAAGTGTGCACACAATTCTGAAAACCTAGGCTACCAACAACATGACTCCAGACCAAAGAAACAGAATGATCTTTATCATATGTCTGCGCTTCAGATTGCTAAACTCTCAGCACAATTCAACTGTTTTCACTCAAATAGAAATTCTAAATCAACCAGGACTGAAATCTTACAGAAGTAAGATGTAAAGTAGTCTTCAAGTAAAGTACAAGCACCTCAAAATTGTACGTAACTACAGTAGCTACTTGAGTAAATGTAGTTACTTTCCACTGGCCACTGGCAAAATATCAGATATTCAAACCACTGACTAGCCCAACACTGCCTCACTCATATCATCCATCCTCTGTCCCTTGTGTCTCCTGTCTCATCAGCTCCAGCTTAAGCTCTACTTTTGTAAAAGGAGTTTGTAGAAGGAGTCTTCTCTTTTATGTGTCCTGTTTTACTTTGGGGTTAAGGATTGAGAGACCCAGCAGACCATTCAAATCTCATCCCACCATCACCACAATCTGTTAAGCATATGATGCAAGAAATAAGAGCAAATTAAACACATTGAACAAACTAATTCGCAGCCATCAGCAGTATCTGCTTGTGGTTTGTAGCATGCTGTGAAAATCAGCGGTTCATTTCTAAGTTAAGTCCCAAAGACAAAGCAGTAAAAATATTAGATATTCTGTAGTTGCATTGAGTGAAAACACACCAGGCTGGACTATGAGTAGCTAGCATGTGGTGCGGTGTAAACAACACTCGTGTAATGGCGCAGCTAAATCAGCCATTTATAAATAATGTGGAGGTTGTGAAGACATTTAGAAATGAAAACAATATTTTTTGGTAATGAAGTTTCGTGCTATGAACTTTCGTCCCACATTTCCGCTGTACGGGCATTTGCTCAAGAGTGACAGCAGCGGGGGGCCAATGGGAAGCCTCAATTTGAAGCGTTGACCAATAGGAGCGCGGGGGGCGGTTGTTATCAAGTCGTAAACGGTTAGTAACAGGACAAGCAGGTAAGTAAGATTTTGTCTTGTTATTTTTCTCACAATTAACGAACGCGCCACTCGTCAGGAAAAAACATTCGTTTGGTTAAACTATCGTCTGTTCGTTTTAAGCAGGTTAATTTTTTTAGCACACTTTTCTGCCAAACGTGCACAAAACGGCAGTCATTGAGAAGTCAGTATGGGATCGGGGAAGCAAACAAGCTAGCTAGCATTAGCTTAGTCTGCTAGCTAAGTTGGCTGTTATTGGCCAGGATCTCGGCGTTAGCCTTCTACGTCGCTGCGCCTCAAACATTAGCATGGCTAACGTTAGCTTCTCATCTAGCGTTGAGCGAAAGTACTGTTGTTAATTGTGTCACAAAATCACTGGCAATGCGGTCTTTGACACGGTTAGTCAATAGAGAAACAACCCTTCCTAACTTACTTCTAAATTCCTAAGCTCGGTGTTAACATTATTAAACATGTAAAACTTTTTCATTATAAATTTCATTAGGTTATCATTAGCCCTGCTAGCCGTTAGCTTGCCAGCTGGACGTAAAAAAAACGAAAAAAAACACCGTTGCCAAGACAGTTAACTTTATTTACTGCGTCTGGTCTTTCAGGGAAGACACTACGTCCAAAACATTATCTTTCAACGTAGAGATGTTGGGCTATTTTTCTTCCATAACATGTTTTATTTCAGACTAGTGGGGGAAAAAAAATTCCATTTAAACATTAGAACGTCAGAAAACTTGTAATACAACAAATAATTGTCTTCTTTGATGAAGTTTCATGAAGATATCTGTTAGTTAAAATATAAAGTTTTGCCTTCCCTTAAAAAAATGTAACTAATGTCTTTTGTCTATGTATTCTTTTTGTTTTAAGGTGTCATGTTATTTACATGTGCGGTAACTGGAATTATGGCTCCTTGGATTATTGAATGGACCATTGCAACAATGGAGTTAAAGGTATTTCTAAATAGTAATTATTATTATTATCATTTGTGTGTGTGTGTTTCTGACGGAGCCTGTGCATTGCTCTCAACAAGTCCTCAGCTGGGGTCATGGGCTCTGAGTGGTGACCACAAAAAGGATGAGAATGCGGATACTTTTGGCCGAAATGAGTGTCCTTTTCCCCCTTTTTTTTTTTAAAGACTTTATTAGTTTTTAAACAAGTTTACAATTAAGAACAACCACAAAAACAGTCTACAAGATTAAACTATACACAAAACAGCGAAAGAAAAAAAAACATAGGCCTGGGCCTTGAAAATATACAACTCTAATAAACTCCCATGCTATGTGATGAAGGTGCGTGTTCAGTGAGAGTTCAGTGAGTGTCATTTTTCGGAGGCCTGGCTGCCATTTAGCCGCATCTAATCAGGACCCACGCATCCCTATGGAGTTATTTCATACAACGGGCCTGGGAGGAGACCCAAAATATTCTGGATGGATTACATATCCCAGCAAAGTGTGAGGGAAACGCCTCTCGAATCCCCCTGGAGGAGCTTGAGGATGTGGATTAGGAGGCCGGAAGTGTAGCCAATTTTGCATAGCCTGTTGCTTTTGTGACTTGGAACAGGATAAGAAGATGGATGGATGTTTTTACCAATTTTCGGAGTAGCAGACAAGGATAAATGCAGGATAACTTACTGGATAATTATTAAAGATCTCACCTATTTGATCTTGATGTTTTGTAGTTCGCCTCCCGAGACTTTTAATGTAGATATCCATTTGAAAATATTTTCAGAACAAGCGAATATAGACCGTTTCTTTCTCTCATTCACACATGCGCATATACACACACATTGATAATTACTTATTTATTATGCATGTCTTCTGGTAGTCTGATAATTCACAGAGGCCATGCAAGGCCTGTAGGAAATACGTAGCATGCATTCATTTCATTACTTAACAGTCACAAGAAAGGACGCAACACAACATTGTAAACACCCAATGCCCAATAAGTCTTTACTTGGAAAATCTTCTAGTACACAGGAAGTGATAAAACCTGTTTATTCAAAAGTCGTACAAGACCGTAGTCAAGAAAAGACTTGATAGTACTAAAAGTAAAAATAGGCTAATGAGTGCAGAAATGTAAACTTCCTCAACAAAAACAAAAAGACAAGATATATCGGTACTATAAACACTGAAATTATCTTTGTGAAGAGCATCACACATAAAGAATCGTAATAATGACGATAATGAGTGAATAATAATAATTATCTAAAAGGATCGTTTTAATAAAAAAGGGTATTTACACAAGTACTAGTACAATACCTGTTCAATATAATACTTTACAAAATGTGGGAGATCTATAAATTGCTAAGTGAAATATAACAGGTTATATCTCACATACGCCACACTAAAACGTCATGCTTTATGTACAATAAGCGCCAACAAATACTGAGCAACTGAACAGGAAGAAGTAACTGAGGAAGTTGCGAATCCCAGATAAGATGTCAGTGTCACGTGTTATACTGGTCATGTAACACTGCAGGCAGACTTTCATTTTGTAACTAAATGTATTGAAATCTTCATTTTGAGCTAAATGTTAAATTAAGGGGTTTGTTTTCTTAGCCAATGCATGCAAGCCACAATAGATAAATGCAAGGTCTCGTACATACACAAACACACTGCCATGTCTAATTTCACCTATACAATGCAATGACCCCTGCAACAAGTATTATGTTTTTAAAGCAGGGGCTGGGTATTGAGCCGGAGTACTTTTTTGGTGGGATCAAAATTGTCAAGTGCTGAAGGCTGTCAGATTTGTAATCTGGTTTACTTGCTATTTGATCAGGTAGTTCCCAATTTAATGTAACGATGAGGCTGCAGTTTGTGGTGGTAAAGGCCAGTGTATTAAACTGCAAAATTTTAGCATCTTTGTTTTTGTATCCACCCTGTAGTTTTCATTGATCAGTGTAGGTGTGTTGGGTCGCATTTGCTCTTACACACAGTATAGTGGTGTATTCTCTTTGGACTAAAGCTGCATTTAACAGTCCTGTGCAGAAGGGCTCCTTCAAGTGGCCACACGCTGCACCTTCACAGAGGTGTTGCGGTAGTGGTGGGCGATCTAGTTCCTGTTAAAAGTGACACATGAGAGCCAGGCGGTCTGGAGTTGTTTTCTCCTGTAAACCGGGAGCATAATGAGCACTTACTATAATTTAGCTATTCAGAATAGCAGAGAAACCCCTTAATATATAGAGAAATCAGTAAATGGTTTGTATGTACAGTTGTAGGGCTGCAACTAACGATTATTTTCATTGTCGATTTATTTTCTTGATTAGTCAATTTAGTTGTTTGGTCTATAAAAACTTCAGAAAATGGTGACAAATGTCGATCAGGGCTTCCCAAAGCCCAAGGTGACGTCCTCAAATGTCTTATTTTGTCCACAACTCAAAGATATTCAGTTCACTGTCACAGAGGAGAGAAGAAACTAGAACATATTCACATTTAAGAAGCTGGAATGTAAAAAAAATAAAAGTAATAAGACTATTAAACCCGATTAATAGATTATCAAAATAGTTGGCAAGTAATTGAATAGTTGACAACTAATTGAATAATCTTTGCAGCTCTATATTGGATATCATGAAATAAGTAAATAACAAACAGTAAATAGAAAAGACAAAATATAATACAATATAATATAGGAAGCGATATATACATTCAAGGTCTAATTACAGAACAGTGACTATTGCACACATAATGAGCAGTGCAGTGTTTCCAGTTCAACCACCAGCAGCTCCTTTTATATCAGCCTGTGTGTCTAACAAGTGCCACATTGACATTGCGCTGTGTTTTTGGAAGACAATGCCCTCCTGTGGTATCTTCTTTTGAGCTTTTATGTCGTTTCTTATCTGCCCTTTACTCTAGTGGCGAGTATGAGAAATATCTCCCGCCTACCAGCAAGCAACACACACACACGTACGTACACACACACAGCCCTCCTATGTTTGTCAGACTCAAATCCGAGGGAGAGGAGCTAGCCGCCATTTTCTAAGCGTCTCTCCCTAAAACGAGAGAAAAAGGCTCGCGACAAAACTACCATCTGGATTACCTTTCGCTTACCGAGAATCGGATTTTTTGGTATATGATTGCCGCAAAATCGCCTACATTTGAAGTAAATCGGAATATAAAGGAGTGTTTCACGGCCTTGTCTTTATATTCGCTTGTGTTGGCGGCGAGGCGAGCTAGCTGGTCGAGCAAGGTGTAGACCCGAATCCGGAACGAAACCCGAGCGGCTCTGTGAACTGGGCCTATTTGGGGCAATCTGGTTGCTTTATTTTTGGATTAAGTAATGGCAGAGTGATCGATTCAAGCCGCGTTTTTTTGTGTTCGAACCCTTAGTTTTTTTCCACTAAACTGCAGGGGATTGTTGCCGAAATTCCCTCGGATAGTGCAACCTCGTCACGTGGTAGGTTCCTCCTTTTTCTTTGTTAGCGAGCTAGCTCGACTGGCAGGGTCTACTCCCAACTTGAGCTTCTGACATGTGTGTGCATTAACGTTACATGCTATTTCATTGCCCGGCAGCTAGTGTATCAAAGGACGGCCTCCATTGGTGTACAACAGCAGGCGGCCTGTATTTATTTCCATAGTCTAATTGCAATGCACACCATGTCTCCACTCTGCAATAAAGATAAGTTGTGATCCGGGTTGTCTTGTTATTCTGGACACATATGCGATGTTACAGCACCTGGATTTAACTCCGATGTCAATGTGTGTGCATGTGCTACCTTTTTATTTAAACGTATAATACATATTACTTTGGGCGTAATTGGCCTTGGAAACTATCAGTGGTGAGTGTAACGTTGGGGCTAACGTTACGTAGTCAGTGACTAAAATGTTTACTTGCCTAACGAGGTTTGCGTAAAAGCGCAACGGCTTTCGCCAACAAAAATCACTAAACTGTGCAACGAAAGATTCACAAATTACATCCACAATGCGATGAGGGTAGGTAGCGTTTCACTGCAGTTGGCTTAAGAGATTCGCAAGCTAGCTTTGCGAGTAGGTTGTATTTCTTGCATCAGCAGCTTTCTCGAGCTAACGTTAGCCAGAAGCGACCCGCATTAATTTGCACGCAGTGTATAAAGTGACAACGTTTAGCGAGATCTTTATATTTCTGTTCTTGGGAGTTCGGTTGATGTGGAGATCGGTTGCTGTGTATTTCTACTGCTACGGCTCGATGATACAAACACACACACGTCTTGTATGGTTTCCAGCGGAAGCTATTGAGAATTCAAGATTACGAAATAACGTTATTTCTCTCCTTTGCATGTAGAAGAGACGCGCCAGCCTTCCGTATACATGTACAAATGTTTTTGTAAACACCAGGAAGACATTTTGGTGATTACGTTATGGTTGGCTAACGTTTGATGTGGACATTTTTTTTTGTCGCATCTCTAACCAGACAGTTTACAGAGATCCTGGTGTTATAATACATGCTGGTTAAAGCGATGCATTTACTAACGTAAACGTGTGTTTTGTTCGCTGTGTTTGGAGCGGAATGGGCGGTTTTAGATAAATGTATTTCATTGCATAATCTGCTTCGGAAATACCAACATGGCGTAGTGCGCGCTGACTAGAAACTGCGGTGAAATACTGAGCCCCCATTCATCTGACCCTGCAGACGATACGCGGAGATGCAGCTCCCTTTTATCTCGTATTATTTGAAGGGAGGCTTCTTTCTTTTTTTCAAAGTTTGATATGGATAATATACAGGCAGTCTGTGTGAATGACATGTAAACCACTGAATCCCTAATGCACCTTAATCATGGCATTTTCTTCCTCCATATTTAATTTTAGAATCATTTTGCTGTCAATCATTTTTGGGGAATTGGGAAGGTTTAATGGGTTCAGCTGAAATTGACACATGAACCTAGTCAGGATGACATCATGTGCTTTGGACTAATGCTGGGGCCTAAATCCACTTACTTACACCGCCTGTGTGGACTCCTGCTGCACACTGACTTGCCAGGGCACATGTTGGGCAGTGGGGTTTTGACAATTTGCATCGCCTTTTCCTGTTTCTTCCCTCACCAGAATTGAATCCAAAATGTACTCTTTAAAGAGGAGCCTTGTAAGTAAATGACAATGAAGGCTTGTTCACACAAACATGGGTGTAGTGGGAATTATTTATTGCCCTGGGAAGAAGTAGCTCAAATGTCTGCCGTTCTGTCTATATCGTTAGAATCCCACTCACCAAGGTCAGTGCATATGATTCATTATTTGGTATTTAATTCAGTGAAGATGGCGTCCGTGGAAAATTTTCGTTATTGTGATTCCAATGGATTCAAATGACATTTTTGGAATTTTGTGAGAGCCGGATGAATAGTCAAAAACATGAGTGATTTTGTTCATCTCAGATGTTCCAGACTCTTTTGTTGGATTCATTTTTAGCAACACTTCCATCCAGTAGGTCATCAGTTAATTTGGATTAGCCCTTTAACTTGATTAGTTGTGGACATTTACTGTAGGTTTGTTTTTAAGTTTAGACTTGATGTTAAGCAAGTCATTTTCCACTCACTCTAATGGCTTACAGAACCTGTAGTGCAAGTATTTCAGTTGTATGTTTTACTGTATAGGCCTGTACAGTCTGTCTTCATTTTGCTTTTCACTTAAATATTTCATATGGAGGAATATATATATATTTTTGTTTATTTATGAGTCAAAGCAAGATTTTCAGACTAATCTGCTGTATTTTATATGCAGCTTTTCCTTAAATGCTTGTTTAGGCTATCAAGTTAAATGTCATTCCTTACTTGATTGCCTTCTGAATTCAGAGTGCACTAATACTAATTAATCTTCTGTAGAGCTGCCGGTTTCAGTATTAAATCAATATTCAAACATGTCCTAGGCAGTGTCTGTATATGTTTGTTTACGCTATCTGGTTGTGGGGCCATCCCTGTACAAGGTTGTGACTGTTACCTGGGATTTGTTAATGGAAAAATATCTCCACCCAACATCCTCCCCCTCCAACTAGGATCAGAATTTGACGTAGGGAGTTTTTTGTGTGAGTTCATGATACTACTTTATTTAACTTTATTTCTTGTCTCCCTTCTCCTTCTATCTTTATTTTCTTCGTTCAATCCAGGCTGTCCTCAGGTGGGGCAGTAAGCGGGTGGTGTGGAGCAGGCCGCGGTGCCCGTCCCTCTGCACTGCATGGCTGCGATGGCGCCCGCTCTCACCGACGCCCCAGCCGAAGCTCACCACATCCGCTTCAAACTGGCTGCCCCATCCTCGAGTCTCTCACCGGCCAGTGCAGAGAACAACGGTAACGCCAGCAACATCCTCATCCATAGCAGCGGCCCCGCAAAGTGCAAGGCCGTGTCCGAAGATTGCCCTCTTGACTTTTGTGGCGGCGACCAGGAACAGCAGCAACAGCAGCCCCAAGCCGACTCTGTGGCTCAGGCCTCGGCCCTGGGAAAGCTCCAGCCGCTGGTGGCTTCTTACCTGTGCTCTGATGTGACACCTGTCCCTTCAACTAAGGAGTCAATCAAGCTGCAAGGAGTCCTCATCAAACAGTCAGTGTTGAAAAGCCACATAATACTGCCCGGCTCCCTGCTCAACGGCGGAGGAGACTTCCTGTTGAGGAAGAGGCAGGCGATCGAACTCTCTGGCGGCCAGCTCAAAAGCCTCATGAGCGGCAGCACGAACGGAGGAGGCCAGCCCATGGCACCTGTCAATGGCCTGGCCAAGAAACTGGTCACTATGTCTGGCCCTGGCTGTGTGGTGGCAGTGAATGGTGACAAGTCGTCTGCCACCACAGACTCTCAGTCCCAGAACCTGCCCTTGGACTCTGAGACCTTGACAGCGACCTTATCGGGGAATATCCCGGTAAAAGGAACCCCTAAACAAAAGCATTCCTCTGGGGTTTCTCAAAATACAGATGGAAAAAACCTCGAACCACCAGTGCTCCAGTCTAATGCACTTTCTCCCTATACCCATGACAACCCTAACCCCACTGGACAAGTGAATTTGGACGAGGCTGATTCACACACGCCTACCAGTCAGCCACAGGGTTGTGATAGGGAGAGACCAGGTAGCAGCCAGCAGGGCTCCCCGTCTTGCACACCTGCACCACGGCCTCCTCTTCCCTGTACTTCTTCCTCGGACAGCCTTGATGCTCACGTTAAGGAGCGCACCCTTCTCAACAGCAGCCGCCAATCTGAGATTGAAAGCCGGCTGCGGCGCCTGCGCAAACGTCTTCAGGTTGTACAGGCCAAGCAGGTGGAGCGGCACATTCAGCAGCAGCTGGGTGGCTTCTTGGACTCGGCTCTCAGCCGGCTTTTGGCAGGTAACCGCAAATCAGAGACAGCAACCCCCACAGCTACATGGAGGACAGGACGCCACTCTTCCTCGACCAACAACAGAGACGGCCTTGGTCGCTTCCTGAAAAGCGGCTCCATGCCTTTGGAGCTGGAGAGGTTGTATCTGAGTGGATCGGCCAACCTTCATTCAGCAGAAAGCGCCTTTGACTCTGATGTAACAGAAAGTAGCTCTGGAGGGGACTCTGACCTGGAGGAGGAGGAGCTGTCCAGAGTGGACATTGAGCAGCGACATGTCAAAATGTAAGTAAAAGTGTCCTCACCCGCTGAGACATCGAGCATATTTAGGGCTGTACATGAATCATTTAAACATGATTCTGCAGTACTGGAAAATTCACGGCTGAGGCCAAGTTGAGTATTTATGTGTTTTCATTTCAGTTTCATAGTTGCACTTTCCCCATGCACAGGTAATTTAAATTACTCTCATATTTCCATGGTGCTTGGAGCTCTTCAACTGTCCTGTGAAAGTCCCTGTATTTCTAGGCCCTGCAATATGCTACTCAGGCCTAGCAGGTGCTAATGACAATCATAACTGCCTGGTCTGCCTCAGTAGTGGTTGGGTCAAACTCCAGGGAGGGGTAGAGAGATACCATTCGCCCAGAGAGCATGTGTAGTCGTGTGGGTGGTTTCATCCTGTGGAGAACGCACAGGCTGGATTGGACTCAAAGTAAAAAGCTCTCCTGTCACACAGTGCTTCCTCCTGAGTGGGGCCGAGGCTGAAACTGTATGTTCTGTTTATCTGCAGAGAGAACAAGTAAGCGCCCACAGAGCCGGTGTATGTTTTGATTTAAACTGAAACTAAGGTGGAAATAGAGTCAGGTTGTGTTTTGCAGAAGGTGTGGGTTTTATGTTATGTGCTGCCTGTTGTGATCTCATGTTTGCCTCGGCAGGAGCTTGCAAATGTATTCCATGGGAAATTCACATAAGAGTACTCACTTCTGTGTCATTAGTGTTTGGAAGGAGGGGGAAAAAATACAGCAGGTGGGTCAGCGTTAATGAAGTTACTGACCTGTTTAGGATTGGGTAGATTATTAACAATGTAGCTGAGAACACTGATTTTTATTATCCTTTCTTGGGTTGACTTTAGACCTTTGACCTAAATATCTTCATGACCTAACAGGAAGCTTGTGTTGCAGGCATGATCCAGAGGTAGAAAATCTGCTTGTAATGTATTCACACTGTGTCTGTGGCCCGTCAAAGGAGGTGTTAGTTGGCAGTTTATGTGCAAATTTATAGCACGTCATTTTCAAGGAGAGTGGACAGTGAGCTACACTTATGTGGCCTGAGATTGTAGGAGGACTGAAAGTCATATTGTCACTGTGAATCTAATTACACAATGACCATAAAAGAAGATTCTAGTTATGTAAACAAACAGAGCAAAAAATGGATTGTTTTGAGTTGTTAAATTCCCATTCTGCTTGTTTCAGATCTTCATTTCTCATATCAAAATTCTATAATTTCCTGATTTGTAACCTAAATATTTTGTACTTTAGCACGTAACAAATCGATAATGACCAAATATAGTAGTAGTAGTAGTAGTAGTAATAATAGGAATGCAACGATACCCTCGGCTCACGATGTGATACGATTCACAATTAAGTTCACGATACATTTTTCTCTAGCTGTTTTTTTTTTAACAGAATGAGCTGCAGACAAATGGCTGAAAAAAATATTCCTTCATTTACATGAACTGTGCAAAACAACAGATGTGTCCTTATCGAAAGTGCAGCTGAAATTGTATTACATCTAAAATAACAAAATTAAAAGAAAAAAATAATAGATTTTTTTTTAAACAAATCCCACATCAAAATAACTAAACAAAATCTCTTCTAACGAACAAACTAAGAAGATGTAGTGACGTCTGAAGTCAAACAGTCACATCTAAAGTAGATTATGCCCTAGGCCTTTTTAAAAATTGCATCACTGTTTTTTATTTTTTTTCTTCTCTCAACCAGTTGTAATCTTTACACGTTTATATTGATTATTAACCGATTCACGATTTAGAGATGTAACAATGCTTACATCCCTAAATAATAATAATGTAATATAATGTTAAGATATGGAAGTAATTATCTAGATAGTAAAGGTATATATTGCAATGACGAAGCTTGTTGTCCTAAAATAGCTCTCATTATGTACAGGAATTGTAGGCCAGACAGCTGGGCAATGGTACTGTACCATGACTTAAGGTAGATGGTTAGTAATTAATACTATCTTCTTTGATATAGATGTTTCATGTTGTTCTTTAGTTATAAATTGACACATTGGGGAAATAAAAGCCCTTCGGCTGATAACAAAATAGAATGACTATTAAATAAAAGTTTTACCGTAGCAGTTTTACTATGAAGGTTGTCTGATATGTTCAAAATTAATCTGATTTATCCTTCACATCCAAGTCTATCAAACTTAAGACCAAAACAGTTGCTTGTATTGTGGCCTCGTATAATTTCTAGCCCCTTACCCTGTCAGTCAGATCCAATATTTTTTTTAATATGGAGTTGGTTGATTAATTTAGTTGTTAATTATAAGCAAATAATCATTGATATTACATGAAATGTGCATGACCACACTAAATGGTGAACTTTTTGTAATGAAAGTGAAAGATGTAGCGAGAAGGGGGTTTGAAAGTTGAGACCCCTGAAAGTAGTAGGTGCTTTCCACTATGTGTAAATGTTCTTTGAATACGAAGGACTATTGAATTAGGTTCACTGGTTTTGTAAACAGTGATTGAGATTTGAGTGTTGGTAACCTCTGGGGTCATTATGATAGAAACTGGAAGTGGCAACATTTTAAACATGTTCTCATTAAAGTAGGAATATACTGTTGAAATGAAAAGGATAAAAATGAATTTGGCTGGGACCAAGAGTATTTAGATAGTTAAACCTCTAAATGAGGTTAAAGGGTGCAGGGGTGTTCATCGGGGATCTGGATTTCCAGAATTTCCGACTTGAAAACATGGCGCATGTGAATTGTGTAGATCTGTTTTTAAAAGAAATTCAAGGCCTTTAGGACACCGTCTGGCAGGGTTTTCCCTGACATCATACGTTTTGCGCTGCGCCTAAAAAGCCGCATGAACGTTAAAACAATGTAAAGAGAATCTGGACGGGGGAGAGGGATGGCTGGTGAGAACGAGGATACTGTAATTTATTCACACTGTTCACATCCTGCAAAAAAGCAGTACATATTGTTGCCGATGAGAGCAAATCATGTACCGGTCATTCTGTTAAAGTGCATCGCGGTAGCCCATCTACCCCACGCACAGCTGTCATCGCCATCAGGTTATTGGCCCTGAGCAGTGGAAAATAAATCAATAACGCAACAATAGTAGTTGGTAACCTACTCATTGCGTTATGTTTTGAACACAACTGATGCAACTGATGGTTCAGGTGTGCTAGAGCAGAGAGAACTAGAAAATGGGCAGGTAGGGGTGTCTGGAGTGGGAACCCAGGGTCTAGGCTAGTAGTAGTAGTAGTGGTGGTGGTGGTAGTAGTAGTAGTAGCGAGCTCTTTTTGTAAAATAATTAGTGAAATGTTGGTCATAAATTTATTTTCATTTGTGAATAAATATAATCAATGAAACATTATTTAAAAGTTTTCTGAATCTGCTCTCTTGATTCACAGAATATGATTGTGAAGGGCAAACATTGGAATTAAACAGAGGAATTAAATGTTTAGGCGAAGACTGTAATATGTGGAAATAATTATTTAACTACAGTGCCTGAATTTCAATGCGGGATTTGCACATAATTTAATTGATTCCCGCAGATCTAGCACTTATAATGCAGGGCATTCCCGCACAAATTTACAGCGACGTCCCATAATGTTCAGCCCATGTTTACACCGGTGCAGAATGTGGGACTCCACAAACCGGAAAGCTTAAAATTGAGCCCTATGTGCAGTGCTAGAGGGGTAGAATGATTGCTGCTTGCAAGTTCCACAGGTTAAACAAACAAAATGAAATATATATATATATATATATATATATAAAAATAAATAAATGTGGTTCATGATCAGGGCGTGGTGCTATTTTGTAAGCGGCTTGGGTGGACTCTTCATATATTTTCCTGCTTTTTTGGACCTTTACAAATCACATGCCTCGTTGATGAATATGAGGGGTGGAAGTAACAAAAGTGAATTGATGTAAATGTGTGTTGATTGAAAAATGGATTGCTAAATTATTAAGTGATTTGTTAAACTGGATTGTCATTTTATTTGAAACTGTGTTGCTCTGATAATCAACTGGTCTGCCCCAAAGTCAGTCAACAACCACGCCCACTCCACGCCTCCGGGAGGAGAGCTCCGGAGACGGACCTTCGTGGCTGTAGCAACTCAAATTCAGCCAGCAGCAAACTCCAGCGGTGGGGGTCTGATCCCGGACAGCCCAGACTCCCCGGCAACTCTCTTTTGCTGCTGAAAGACCCACCACTGCAGCTGGCCATCAGCACGCTGTGACCCCCGGCAGTGGGGTTTGCGCTGGCTGAATTTGAGTTGCTACAGCCGCAAACTGAAGTTCTGTCCCCGGACCTGCAGCCCCCTCTCCTCCCGGGCAAAGTAGTTTGGTAGCGGCGGGGGAAGAGGGACCTGAAGGTCGACCGGAGGTTAAAAAAAAAAAAAAGACAAAACAAAAAAAACTGTTTGCTGTAAACGACAAATGTCAGTTGGGTGTTGTAAATGGTAGACAATAACACAGCCCAGGTGATTATCAGAGCAACGCTTTAAAAAGAAATAAAATGTCAATCAAGTTTACGCTATTTTTCAATTCATCTTTTTATTTATTTATTTACAATGTTTTTGTCACTTCCACCTTTGAGGCCACTTTCATTTTTTAAATGAAAGTAGCAATTCTGTGGTATGAATGTAAGATTGGGTAAAATGAGAAAACACTATTTTTCACGTCCATTTTCATCACTTCCATTTTCACATTGAATGGAGGTTTATAGTTGAGCGTAGGATTTAACCTTTTGTCGTACTTCAGCACAGATGTGTTGTACTTTTTAAAAAAATTTTTATTAAGTAATTGTTTCCATTGTCTCATTATGTTCATGTTCTGATGAAAAGCGGCTATCTCTGGTTGTTTGCTGAGCTCGAGCATGAACCATATCTCTTGTAGTCTTTGAGCTGCCCGTTGAGTGCTGAGAGATGCTGAGATTTTATTTAGATTTACTGGCAGGGACAAGGCAGCTACCTTTTAATACAATATGACTCCTGCCTAGCTCAGTACAGTCATCACTGCGATTCCTTCTCAACTTGACCAATCTCCCTCTTATGTCCTTAAATAAAGAGACAAAATTACTGGTAACAAACTCATTTTCTTTCTTATCTTGTTCCTCCTTTACCCAGAAAGCTTTCCAGCCAAACACTGATAGGGTTTTATTTTGAAGCAGGTACAGCTTCTTGCAACCATAGTCGTAAACAATTCCTCATTGCGTTAAAATAGCTCTCCATAAATGTATGGACAGTTGAAGTGCTTTTTTGTCAGTGGATCAGGATTAAATATAACAGGGTTTTACTACATTTTGTGCAAACATGAAACCACCAACACAACAGACAAACTGACTTTTCAGTCCCGATACGATGCCTGGGCTTTGTGTATCTGTCCATACCTGATACCGATCCCATATTGTTGTTGAATTAATAATAAACTGTATACCTTCCACCTTATACCTTCCTTCCACCGTGTGGAAGAGACTAAAGGCACCAGACTTTCTTAACTAAACATTACTTTCCTAACTAAGACAAAATAACGTAGATGTAATGTATTGAATTCTTATTTTAAAAAACAATTGTGCATTCAAATCGAAAATAGAATGTAATCAAACTTCTTAAAATAAATGTAAATAAACAAAATGTAGCGGTAGAAACAAAATGGTGAATACTCTTACAGCATGCGACACACGTGCTGCTGACGAATGACGTAGGATTTGCTGCGACGGAGAAAAATAAAGAAAACTAAAATCTGTAAATTTTTCCGATCCAGCTATTTTGTTAATATTGGGGCCGATAACCGATCTTAATATCGGATCAGTGCACCCATACTTTTGTACACCTCATTGAAAAAGCTGGAGTTAATGTATGTTTATAAACTTCAGCATTGCTGGCGTGTGCAATAACTACATTAACTATTTGTTTCTTCCCATACCTGATGAAAGAAATCCGTCCGACCAGGTGTACTAAAGTATTTCAGCCTGCATGTTATATTTGTGTGTATATAGCTTACTTGCGGTAAATGTTCCGTGGTTATAACTAGGTCTGTAACAATTCCAAATTTTGCTGGACAATTAATTGTCTCTGCAATAATTGCGATTAACAATATAATTGTCTGTTTTAGTACGCAGATACGCAGGTTCACAGCCTATGAAGTAAACCACGCCTCTTTCATAAAACGTATGTTTTTGCTTAAATGAACAAAAAAAAATTAGAACATTTCCATCTATTAAAAACAAAGCATTAATCATAAACGAAACTGTTTAATTGCTCTGGCTTATGATGGCTACAGCCCAGGACATTTGGAGTTGCTACAGCAACAAGTGACAGCTGCCAGTAGCATAGCTTTAGCTAAACAGTCTGACCAATAATCACATATAATTACAATTTGGCACATCTAAACAAAATCAACAATTACCATCAACAGTCATACTCCTTAGGACATTAGCAAAAGTTAACTAACAAGTTGTTCTGAACAGATTAGAAAAATAGAAGCACAAATCCCTGTGGAACAACGTTAGCATAATTAATGGACATCAGTACAAGTACACAATGTAAATATGCTAGAGTTAGCACCATAGCTAATTTTCATCTATTGTCCCTAGGCAGATACATAAAAAGAAAAACATAAAAACAGTAACAAGCATGCAACACCCTCATAGTTTGAGAAGCAAGACAAACACTAACAACAACAGTCAAAATACAACAGAACATGTGAATGTCACACACAGTGAAATGTGTGAGGCAGTTAAAAGTGAGTGCAGCTTTGGTTTTCTAAAAGCCAGATTTTTAAATGAATTTTAAAATTGATGTATGTGGGACGGTCCCTTGTTGTGGGGAGCAGGAATATTTATTTCCCTTTACTGACACTTAAGCACATGTAAAGGTGCTTCGGTGGATTTTTTTAATGTTCGAAAGCCGACTAGACTGAATCTGCGGGCGGGGTGTCCTCTAGTAGGAATCCATAGCATCATAGGCTAGCTAACGTTACTAAAAATTGCTGTTAGACAATCATTAATTTTTACAGGCCTAGTTATAACATCACAGTCCATATGATGAAGGCACAAAAGCTTTGAATTAATTTCAGAATGAATCTATTTGCTTGATTACTTCATCAGTGACTATAATCTTTAGATGCTGACCCACATAACAGCCAGCTGAAGCAAAAACTGAGATGTTGCCCTCCCTGCAGGACGTGTTAAGCAACCCAATGTCATCTTTCACCCGTAAAAATAACCCAGACCTGAGCGCACTTAACTGGTTCATCCATGTTTTATAAGGGCTCAAGTGTTTAGTTTTTGGCCTTTATTGCTTGCTACATAATACAGGAGAATTATGCAATTTGAGCAACAAAAAAAAAGGCTCAGAGAACGTTAATTTGCTCAGATGTTCTTGAATAAGCCACGTTTGAAGGCCTTTGTGTTTTTGTCACAGAAGCACCCATCAATTTCAGGTTTGCAGATGTTTGCCAAGCTGTAGCACATGTAAAGCTAATAATTCTCTGTACACAAGTGAAAGCTGCCTTGGAAATTTGCTCATCTGTAATGCCTTTATAAGCAGCCGTCTGATACACAGTGTATAATCATCCATCCCACAACAACTAAAGAAACAGGTTCTCAGAGGAGAAACCATACCTTATTGTGAACGTGTGTGTGACCATATTACCATATTTTCACAACTGATATTTTGTCACAGTTACCAATTAATAGCTTACGGCACTACACCAGTCAACACTACAGACAATGTAATGTCTTCTTCAGGCAGCAATACTTCAATTATTTAACGTCAGCTGAGTTGACAGCAGTGTGGAAAATAACCTATCAGGGCTGCTTGTTTGGATGCAGTGTGTTGCTTACAACTAATCCCGTCATCCCTGTCTATAATGTAGACGTGGTTTCCCGTATCTTAGAGGATTGGGGGCCAGCCAACATCTGTTGTCGTGCTCAGGCTGCAGGGCCTTTCTGCTCTAGCCAGTGTGTCTCTGAATGTGACGTCCACAATGGCCTCTAGCAGGGTGTGGGTGCTGCTAGCTTCAGAAATGAAGTCTGCTCTAATACTAGCTGCAAAATGACAGACGGTTAATGCATTAGAATTACATATTCATGGAAAGTGTTTATTTAGGCTTGTTACACGGAGCACGGGTTGTTCTGTGTTGAGAATCGAGTGGGCACAGTTTCTTGTCTCTGAGGCAACAACAATGCTCATCGGGAAATCTCAGAGCTTACATAATGGCTCATAGACAGAACAATGAAAATGTCAGGGATTTTGTTATCTGACCAGCACTTAAATGTAGCAAGGTTTGCAGTGTTTGTGTCTGTCGGATGATAAAACGAAGGCGTGATGATCCAGAGTCAATGTTGTGCTGCTTGTGAATTAGGGTAACTAGGTTGGCTGAGACTACAGCGTGCCTTTCATGCTTATGGCTCAGCATTACTCTGCAGTCTGAGTAGCTTAGCTATGTTTCCCCCCCGTTTTATTCCCCTGTGTGTGCGCGTGTGTGTTTATGTATGTATGTATGTGAGTGCCTGTATAGGTTTCTGTCCCGTTTGACACATCTGGATGTGTTTAGCTCGGCCCAAGTTCCTCAACACGAACCCACAGGCGTTACATAACCCCCCTGTTTTATGTAATGACTGCTGCAGCTCTCTGGCTGAATTTGCCCTCTCTAGTTTTTCCTGCCCCACACCCTGTCGACCTGCCTCGCTCACAATCCTGGCTCCCGAGCAGCTTCTTCCTGTAAGAGATGAGTTTACCCAGCTGTCCTGTGAAACTGCAGCCAGCCATCGTAGCAGAATGAAAATATATCTGAAAAATAAAGCCATTTTCTTTCTCCCTAAATGTTTCATTGTCTGGATAATGTTCACCTCTTTTTAATGTGCTTTGAAAATCATTGACTCTAGAGAACAAAGAAATTCAAATGACAGCTGCTGCTTTGATTTCCCTTGTTCTTGTTAGTAAGCAAGAATGATGACTGAATGGTTTGTGAAGCATAATTAGGCCCACTTTTATTTGTTTGATTTGGAAATGCAAAATGTGTACAGGCCTTTGTTTGGCTTTACCTTTTTACATACCTGTGTTTCTCTGGCCTTTTTTTTTTTACACGGAGCTCAAGTTTCAAAATGTGAACATGGGTGTGACAAGTGGAAATTATGAAGTCATATGTTGTCACTTAATGACCATAAAAAACAAGATAACTGACTTGTGTAAGTTAGACATGAGCTCAGTTAGGGCTGTCCTGATCAAGTATTTATTTTTTACCCAGGATTGGATTTAATATTGAATATCTGTTGTTAATCCCAATGCAAAGTTCCCGTATAATCTATGTAGCTACATAGTGCACCCTTAGCCCAAATTAAAATGCCAAAAAGCTGCACGTCCAACTAGAACTAAAAACTATATTATATTTTTTACATGTCAGAGGACCGCTGAGCACAGGTCCCGAGATGAGCGGCAAGTATGAGATGGACTTAAAGGTACAATGTGTGGGAATTTCTCCCATCTAGCGTTGAGATCATATATCGTAATCAACTCTCTCGCACCACGCAGTTCAAAGTACGTATTACAGCTACGGTAGCCTTCACGCTTCAAAAAGCCGGTCTCTTGCTTTTTTCAATCTCCTTTTTCTTTTTCTGGGCGAAGAAGAAGACTCCTGTTCCTGAAATTTGGATTTTGAATACGTGTGGTCCTCCATGTTTCCTTCTTCAAACTTGCCCGGGGCCGGGAAGCTACGATACCCGTTAGCAGCATTAGCAGCACCTGTGAGTGTATCATGTGACAGAGAAAACGTGAAAAGCGGAGCAGTATGTCCTGTATGTCCCTTACCGGCTAACGTATTTCAAGATGGAGCATGAATATGGAGCGTCTACCCCAGTTCATGAAAATGCAAATTTCAAGCCAATAGGAATACTTGGAATTGATGGTGGTAAATATTCATGAAAAAGGACAAGTTTGTGAACGGGCAACACAGATTTTGATAAAGAACAACTAAAAACATTACACACTGGACCTTTTAAGTTTGATGGCTGTGCTGTGTATATAAGAGCTGTCATCCAAAGACCTACTGAAATTCTACCTACACTTCAACCAATCAATTGGTCGATGGAGGGGAAAAAACCTGCACGTCAGATAAACCTGCACTCTCTAGATAAACTAAATCAGCCACAGTGCCCGCCTGGTTGTCTTGTGTCCATCAAAGCGTTTTTTTTTCTTTCACTTTTTTTTCATATCATATTTACTCTGTGCGCAGCACTCGGCGTGTGTTATGATAAAATTGTTGCTTATAAAATAGAAATAATGGTGCAGCAAAATGTTTCCAAAGTGGAGTGTGGGAAAAGGTACAATGGGTATGCCAGAGCCCTTGTTCCTGAGTACTTGTACCTCTTTCATACAGGAGATTTGCATGTATAAGCTTTATTAAACATGTGATCATAGTGCTGAGCGATGAAATGAAGAGCAAAAAAATGGCAGAGCAGAAAGTAATTTGAGAATAGCACATAAAGTGTACGGCATAATCACACTGCCTTTTACGAACGTCAAACAAATAGTTTATCTCCTTCCACCAGCCAGTTCTGTGTCCAAACGGAGAGGAAGTACACCCCCCTCCTGTATTAACAAACAGACACACACAATGGAGTAGAGGAGGGACAAAAGATGGTTGACAAAAATGCTCTTGCTTTGTATTAGAAAAGGTGATTGAAATATGATTTTGTGCCATTTTCACTACTAACACAATATGAGAAGAGCTGTGACTAAACGGCACCTAAAATTAGTTAATTGAGCCTGAAGGGAACTTCACACGTGTCTTCTTTGTTCATGGTAAATTTCCAGTGGAAGGTTACATCAGGTGTAGATGGGTCAGCTGTCTGAGCATGCAGCTCTCTGCCCAGAGGCCCGTTGGTTTTTGGCGGAGAGCTGCCGGACCACGTTTTGAGCACCTGTGTTGGTTTTTGTAGGGACAGTTTGGTACAGGGGTGCACCATACAACATATGTGCTGCATCCAGAGAAGCACCACAATGGAGAATGTGCTGACAGCCACAAAACAACGGCTGTAGTGATTGCCGCTGGTGCTTTGTGCGTGGGAGTTGGGGGGGATATGTCCTGGTTAGAGGGGGGGGTGGGTGGAGCTCCTAGTGTTGGAGAGGGGGATTTCTCAATGCTGCTAACTGACCCCTCCTCCTCCTCCTCCTTCGTCACTCTGACGATTAAGGTCATTGGACTTGTAATGGCCTCTGTGTGTTTATGTTTTACTACATTTAGCTTTTCCTGCTTCCTTTTCACTGTAATCTACACTAGTGGTTGCTAGCTCTCGCCCATCTGGGCCTGAGAACTGATGAGTTTTCTACTGTTGACACTTACTCTTGACACTTATTTTATTTAACCTGGCATGTCAAGTCTAAAGACTTTATGATATAGCCCAAGGCCTGGTGGTGGAATCCACTGTGCTAAACATTATCCTACAACCTTAATGTCCTCCTTTTCTTGATCAGGTCGCTGCATCTCTTTTCTGTGACCTTTTGTAAGCAGGCTAAGCTGAGATATCTTCTGTCATGGAGAGCATCAATCTCCCTGAGATCATATTCCAGTTCACCCCGAGGGGCATCACACCTGGCCTATCCTTTCTTGTCCACCCACCGCTTGGTGAATCATGGCACACAGGCTCAGACTAATTCGTGCAGTAGATTGTGCGCCACACTTTGCGCCATCGCCAGTGTTTTCTTGCGATGAGTCTCCATGGGGACTCATCGATGCAAATGAATTGCTAGTGCATTGATCTAATGCACCAGCCATGGGTGTGTTCAGGCTTGATGCAGTGTTTTGTGACCATTTACCTCCCAGTGTGTAAGAGCAGTACATGTTTGTCTATCTGAGCAGAACAGCATTGAATCTATGGAATAGCTACAGGAAATGTTATTAGCAGGTAACACTGCAGCTGTATTTGCAGTGGTGTCCTTGAGCAATCTACTGCTATTCACTGCAACACAGCATCAACGTTGCGGCTGAGTAAACGAAGGAATCAGGACATCTTTTATTGCACTGATTGGTGGATGATGTCTGCATCAATGCCACAATGACTCTCCTTCCGCTCATCTCCACAATAAGACAGGATGCCTGGTTGGATTATTGGTTATCCCTGTGTCTGCCGCACTGTTCCCTGACCCAGCACCCTGTGGCCTGTAGATTGCTTTTAAAGCCCGTCTGTTCCTCTCCAGGCTGCCAGATCTTTCCCACTCCTTGTTGTCCCTCTTTTTGCCCCCCCCCCCCCCCCCCTCCCTCCTCCTTCCTGTCTCTTCTCCCTCTCTCAGAAGTAGCCTTTTCTCGACTTCCTCCATCCTGGTGGAGTTCTGAAAATTGAAAACAGACGGGTGTGGGGAGTAGGAAGCGCAGAAGAGTGCAAGGTCTATCTTTGTCTGCCATCTGAGTCATTATTTTTTTTTTTTTCATTGTTCAGCCACGGTCACTGCAGCCTGTATTATGATGAAACGGCGCCCTCTGTGGTCGCCGCCACAAAGTGCAAGAGCAGACATTTTCCTCTCATGTCTGCCTTTGAAATGCCCATTCTGTGTCATACTGGTAAAATGGAGTACTCTGCTCTCAGTTGGCATTCAGACTTTGCCATGAAATAAATCGGTGCAATGAAAATCTCCATTTTTAAATTCCTCCCACACTTGTGATGCATCCTTCGTCATGTTGTTTTTTGATTAGAAGGATTTTCCAGGGTGCCTGCAGTTGCCATTGCTAGGAGCTTTGTATAATGCTGATTCACTGACCTCTGCAGTCTGACGGGGGAAATGCTTGGAGGCTCACTGGATGTCCTCTAAATGATTAGTTTTAATCTAATATTTCAGCGTATTATGTTTGACAGGATGATTCATGACGAACACCAACTACACCTGCATGCACCTTACAACTGAATAAAATTTCTATGTGGAAAATAAATTGGGGCTGAAACTAATGATTATTTGCTTTATCAATTAATCTGCTGATTACTTTATTTGAAATGTCAGAACATGGGGAAAAATGTCCTACCCAGGTCCAAAGTTACATCTTCTAATGTCTTGTTTTATCCGACCAACAGTCCACAACCCAAAGATATGCAGTTTACAATGATATAAAACATGTATTTGGCAATTTAGCTTAAAAAAAACAAGTACTTTATTATCAAAATAGTTTTTCTGACCATCGATAAATCAACTAATCGTTGCAGGTGTACTTAAAACATTTAAATCATTACATCTGTTGATGTTTAATCCTGATAGGCTTTTTGTTGCAGATGTTTATGCAGAATCGCATCTGTTTACCTTTTTGAAAACGAGCACTCACACCCCTTTTTGACCCCCAGATGGAAGCGGGCAGAGAGCCGCTACACTGTGGAGAGAGCTGCCATCATCAGCCACTGGAACTGGCTCCAGGCCCACATCTCGGACTTGGAGTACCGCATCCGACAGCAGACCGACATCTACAGACAGATCCGCGCCAGCAAGGTCAGTTTCTCACCCTTGTGTTAGATATGTCTGTCTGTATGTGCTAAATACTAGAATGTAATGTAGCTGTGATGGCTTATGTCCAGAAAAACACGACAGCTGTTGGTCACACAAATATACTCCTTATAATGGGCAACATCTACAAAACTAAATATCTTTTGCTACGATTATGCCTCACGTCCACACTAATGCGGTGTTTCTGAGCCCCTAAAACGGAGACATTTGGAAACACTGCTGCCCCCGTTTTGGTTTGAAAACTCCGGGGTTGTTTTGTAGTCTGGACGGACACAAACGGAGACCTTTGGAAACGATGACACACGTCAGTCAGTCTTATCGGTTAGGTAGCTTACAGACCTTTCAGTAACAGTTCCACCTCGTTGTCGCTCCAACATAATAAATCCCTGCTCTTACTGTTCACCGTTGTTGTTCTTTCTCCAAAGTATTTTCTGTATTTTCAACTTATACATCCATGATTTACAACCGCAGAGTAACGTCAGACTATATTCTTCCTGTTTACACCGGCATGCACATGTCCAGTGTGTGTGAATGGTCATGTGATGTGTGTGGTCAGACGTGTTAATATGGACGGAGATTAGTTCTGCTGCTGGAGCTAAAACTCTTGTGTGCAGAGTAGGGCTTTTTTATATACGTTGACTAACGTTAGCTAATCTCCCTCGTCTCGCCTTGGCTTACCCACATGGGAAAACGAAATGCTTTTGTCATGTCACGTCTGAACAATAAGTAAGCGGGAGTGAGAAACACAAGTTTAAGACAAATCGTTTCGGCTGTGCTTTCTAACATGATGTTGTTGTGCTAACCGAGCATCGTTAGCCTTTACAATAGAGCCGCTTCAATACACTTGTTAATGTTTCAGTACAGAGTTCTCTGTTGATTTGTGCTTGTCGCTGTGTGTTTGTGGTGGAAAATGAATGTAAAACAAAGTTGCGTGCAAGAAATGCCAGGCTAATGTTTGAAGTCTCTCTAGTGGACAGAACGTGTAACAACAACCACATGCGTATAGTGGCATTGACAATTGTGTAGTACATATTAATAACAGGCTGCATTTGAGCATTAAATATTCAAATATTATTCGAATATTATAATTGAATGGTATTATAGAAGAAGATAACAGCTCCAGTGGAGAGAGATTGTTTTTATGCCGTAGTAGTGTTAATGTAGCCTTAATCTTTGTTGGAAGTATAACGCTCCGGTCTTGCTTTTCTAGGGCTCAGTGGAGCTGGGAGGTTTTTCCCCCAGCGGTGGGACAGCAGGTGGAACAGAAGTGAAGACAGAGCCTGTAAATACTCAGGTAAGTGTGAAAGAGTAAACGTTAACACAGGTTTGTGTTCCTATACAGCTGAGCTTTGGCCATATTCTGTCTCTTGGGGCTAAACCAAATTAATTTGTGATGTCTGCGGCCTCGAAGCAGACCTGTCAATTAAGATTCATTCCTTTTCACAATTTGAATTCATTCTTCAATCCGGCTCTTATATGCAGCATCTCTTATTGAGTATTCAGCGATTTTTGCTTCATCCTAGTCAGTAAGTCTCACCGGGATCTCGTGAAGTTTGTTTGTGATTATCGAGGCAGAAATAGCTAAATTTGCTTGTCTTTTTTACTGGCTGATACATTGTGATAATGATTAAAAAAATTGCAAGGCCATTGTCGGGGAAACAAGTGCTTGTTTTAAAGAACTTCCAGTTAAAATTACATTAAGAGCAAGATCAGCTATAGCCATAGCTGTGATTTTTATGCAATAAAAGCTCAATAAAAAAAATCCTAAAGCTTCCAACATTCACATAAAAACACCCAAATGCTGTTTGAATAACATGTCAGACCATTGAACTGTTAAAAATAATAAGGCTGGTTACAAATGTATTATATAAACCAGCCTTCGTTCATCGCCTTAACAGTCTGAGCGTTGGATGTTACATCGGTAGGTAAATGTGAGCTGTTGACTGTTCTGAGCACTTACAAGTTTATTCATAGATACGTGATAATCAAAAAAAAAAAAAAAACATTCAACATGTTCTTGTCAATCAAAGCGTCTGGGGGAAATGAAATGTTCACAGGAAATTGTTTCTTTTTTATCAGCCCCTCAGGTCTCAGACGAAAGAGCTTTTTGTTTACCAAGCTCCTTCAACAGCAACGTTCAATCCAAAATCATTTATTACAGGATGAGCCTGTTTCTCTGGATATGTTTATGTAAATGCAAATGTTTGTTAAAGTAGTACAGCTGCAGGCGTGGCCTCTAATCTTGGTGGACACCTTTTTTTTTTTTGATTAGTCATGGTCAGTTTTTCTCTATAACCCTGTTACATGGTGAGATTTGTGTCTTTACTCAGGCATATTGTTGATTTAAAACTCAAAAACAATATGCTTTAACATCAGATGAGGAACTAGAATAACTTACGTTTGATTGAAACCATGACATTGTGTTAATATGTGTGTGTAAAAGCGTCTGAAGAAGGAGCTCCCAGCCATGCTTCTTGATGACAGTGCAGAATAGGTTTTAAAGTTTTGGGAGAGCCGGAGCTCTCTTTCACAAATCTAGACTGAATAATTCAGGGCCACAGGACAGGGGTGATTCAGTTATATAGTTTCCTTAAATATCCCGGGTTCGCTAAGTGCTGCTGTGACAGTTACCACGAGGTGGAGGCTCACTGGCTTTGTCTTATCTGATGCAGGATGTTGGTTCAGAACGGCTGGAGCACGCGGCCGCCGCCCACGTCTCCAACACAGAGCCCGGCCCTTGGAAAGGTCAAAACGCACAGCCCGTTAACGGCGTCCTCAGCAGGTACAGCTGATAACAACCTCATTTCAGGCTCCCAGAAGTGAACCTGCTTTCTGAGAAACAAGAAGTTGTGATAATAATGGATTTCTGGGATTTGTAGTTACGATATGCTGATAGAGCTGCAATGATTAATCAATAAGAAATGTAACTGGCAGCTATTTTGATTATTGATTAATCGTTTGAGTAATTTTTCAAGCAAAAATGCAACATATTTACTAGTTTCACCTTCTTAAATGTGAGGATGTAATGCTCTGTCAGATATGATAGTGAACTAAATGTCTTTGACTGTTGGTTGAATAAAACAAGCAATTTTACAGAGCTGTTGGAAATTAAACCCATTTGTCCATAGACAAACTCATTCATCGATAAAATGATCGGCAGACTAATCAATGAAAGTAAACATTGGTTGCAGGTCTGTTACTGTTGCTACTGGTATTATATTTTGAGGATTTTTAATTATTAAACTTCTAGATGCTTATATAGATGTATCGGTATCTATTTCATCTTCAATTTTAACTTATCTTGACACTTTGTTTAAGACAAAAACAGATTTATGCTGAAATATTTAATTAACTTGGTTGTCACTTGAGACAAAATGTGTTTCTATGTCGTGTTGAAGCTCTGAGATCTGTGGTCTCATTTTGCTCTTTTGGTGTTCTTTGCGATAGGATGGCCGAGAGTGCGGACACCAAGCACCAGCAGGCATCGGCTTACGACAGCACGTGTGTGGCTGCACGTACGCGACCGCTAGTCAGCTGTCGCCGACGACGGCTCATTCAGCCCAACACTGTGCCCAACCTCAACGGAAAGGTGAGTGTCATCGTCTGTGTTTGTGCGCTTGTACATGCTCACATATGGCCAGTGTAACATGTGGATAAATTCAGTGCATAAAGCAAATGCAATGCCGGGCATGGGCACGGTTCGTATTAGGGCTAGGTATCGCCAATGGTTTCTAGATTCTGATTCACACGGCCCTTATTTGATTACATTTCCAATTCGATCTCAATTAGTTAAGGGCAATTACAGTTACAATACCAATTTTGCTTTGATATGAAAGAACTTCTCAGAGTACAAATAGTCACCTGAACCCGACCCCCAAAAAGTTAAAGTACTTTTTACTTAACAGGACGGACAACAAGCAACAAACTACAGCAGTCGTCAACACAATATTGTGTCGACTACAGCCAGTTAGTAGAGGGACCGTGTTAAACAACATTCTTGTAAAACAACTATATCATGATAAACAATGGGGGGAAAAAAGCTTCTGACTGGCTAGTAGTCCTTACCTAGCTATTGCATATGTGCAACTCCCAACAAAGATGGAACAAAAGTGTGATGTCTTACTCTGTAGCTAAAACAGAGAGCTCAACACACAGGGTGAAAAGAGGAGCTGCAGCAATGTGCAGTACAACAAAAATATGGTGTTTTTTGATAATTAAACTACATAAACCTCATCTGGTACAACCTCTAAATACAATTATGAACCTGAAAATGAGCATAATATGACCACTTTAACGGAATTTTATTTTATTTTTTTATTTTGATTTTTTTAAATAAATAAATAAAGGTGAAAACGCATGTATTAAAAGATCTATTTCAATATCAGATTACTCAAACAAAGATGGATTTTATTTGGAGAATCAATTATTTTAACCCAGCCCTAGTTTGTATAAATGGGTTTGATATTAAAATGTATGGGGAAGTGCTGTGAAGGTGACCAATGTTTGGTTGCAGAGAGCGATGACGTGTGCTTTTATTCTTGTGCGTTTTAGGCTACACTAACCGTTTAGTACCTTGGTTTGTAGCCTTGTAGCTGAGTAAACAAGAGACGGCTGACTGTATGAAAAACTAGGGCAAACAACAAAGAAGGGAAATAACCCTTGTGACGACTCAAAAGTTTTGGTTGAGAATAAATAAAGACATGGGCTGATTGTTTGTGCTTTTCTCTCCACAACACTGTGGCTTAGGGTTCTATTTAATACAATATGCAATAAGATTTCTTAGTGACACTTTTACATTAACAGAACAAGTAGAAGTGTAATATGCACTCCCATTTTCCCACTGTTATACTGTTAATGTATAGTTTCAGGACAGGAAGTATACTTCTGCCAGTATTGTTTCTGTTTTCTCTTTTTTTTTTATATATATACAAGTCTGTGATTCAGTACCAAGTACAACTAATATTAGCAACCTTTTCTGTAAAATGCAATTACTCTGTCCCCATGCACGCCAGCGGCTTCAAAGTTGGAAATGTTTTCTTTGGTGACTCACTTGACTCCTGTGGTGCAATAAGTTGCAGAAAATGTTATTCACTGGGTAATATGTACTTTTACAGATGATATATGTTGAAGAAGATGTTAGTGTTGACTCTGAATTATGAATATTCACAGTTGAGCTTTACATGATTTGCAACATGATTTTCGGTCCACCGCAGGCCCAGAGAAGCAGCTGTGTCCAGTGTAACTGCAGGGTAAACCCCAGCTGTGTGATGTGTGGTGGCTGGCCCACCCCCAGAGAGGACCCTCAGTATGAGTTGCCCAACCTGGAGCGCCTGTCGAGACTGGATCCTGGCGTCCACCCCATCCTCTCCTTTCCTGACGGTCAGTGTCGGGTTCCTCGCTCTAAGGAATTTACGCAGTCATTACCTACTTTGCAACAACAGTGGAAGACAAACAGGAAGTGACAGTGACTTCTCGCCAGGAATTTCTTAAAGAACAATTTCAGTACATTTAGATGATTTTCTGTAATGGGTGTCATATTTCTTTGAGTAAGTGCTATATTCTCAGTGCCTGGAGCCTGTTACCATTACAGATGGTTTCATAACCAACATAAGAATATTGTCTTCCCTTTGTAACTCTGGATTCACACTAATCAATCTTTCTAATTTTTAAGGAATGTCTTGCGTTTTATTCCAAATGCATCACACCGATAAATAATTAAGAGAAAGTTGTGTTTACATCCGCAACACAACACTGGATTTGGCATAAGCTCATATAGTAGATTCCCTGTGGCTAAATATACATTTTGCATGCCATTGTGAATTGCTAATGTTGAACTACAGATGGCAAATCTGAAGTATCCACTGAACACTCTCATTCAGTTCATTTTTAAGACTTAACCTCTCTTTGTTTACTTCGTCCTCAGACGTTTGTATAGGCCTTCGTCTGCAGCAGGTGATGAAGAGCCAGTGGCAGACAAAGTCGCTGGAGAGGAGCAAACCACTGAAGAAGCTCTCCCTCAAACACAAGCTGTCGTCGTCCAAAGAGAAGCACAAGTTCACCAACTCACTTATGGCAGTCAGTAAGTACAAATGCTGTTGAGACACAGGAAGAGAGTTTGTAAAGCCCTTTAACAAACAGACACACGTTTACACTTAAATGTCTGAAATTACCTGAATATAATACTTATATGAGATACAATATGGAGACCTAAACTGTTCTATACTCAAAATAAACGTGAGAGATATATATTTTGCCATGCAATTGTGAAATACGCCAATAAATTCTCAAAACACAGCATGTTATGATGAAATGTTTTTTCATCCTGCTTTCTTTTCACAGTAACAGAGTTTATTGCAGGTTGTTTTTATTTAATTCCAGCTGTTTTTGATTTCACATTGGCATTTTTCCCAGTAACCATCGTTCACTATGCCACAGGGCAGAGGCATGTGTTGCCCAACTCTAGTAGTAGCAGCCTATGTTCTTACAGGTCTACAGTAGAGCTTCAAAGATGAATGGATTAGTTGTCAACTAATAAATTAATCAGCAACTATTTTGATAATTGATTAATCGGTTTGAGTCATTTTTTATTTAAAAAAGTAAAGATTCTCTAATTCCAGCTTGTTAAATGTGAATATTGTTCTAGTCTCTTCTCTCCTCTGTGACAGTAAACTGAATATCTTTGAGTTGGGGACAAAACAAGACATTTGAGGACGTCACCTTAGGCTTTGGGAAACACTGATCCACATTTTTCACCTTGTTCTGACATTTTAGAGACCAAACAACTAATTTATTACCGGTAATCTAGAAAATAATCGACAATAAAAATCAACAACGAAAATAATCCTTAGTTTGTTGCAACCCTAGCCTACAGTAGCTTTCATTGTTTTACATTGTTGCTCTGAAAACGTCCCCGTCTAATGATGATGTGTGACTGGTTCCTGGTGTTGCAGGACTGAGCCACTATAAGAACCGTGCTGAGAAGCAGAGGACAGCGGACAGCAGTGTGGGCAGCAGCAGTGCTGTCCTGAACACAGCCAGGCTTGAGGGCCAGGCTGTGTGCAAGCTCGAGCGGCTGCAGGGCCTCTCCACACCTTTAGGGCCCTACGACAAGAACTACAGCCGCAAGAGATTACGAGAGCACTCGCTGGACAGGACTGACAGTGAGTCTTTACTGAATGAAGCCCTGGTCATGGGCTTGGTAGTTTATCGTATCGCATTAAAGGTGCCCAGCCACACAAAACCGTTTTTACTTGCATTTTTTGAAATATGTTAGGTCCATATGTGTTTGTGTTATGTTGTGAATGTGAAAATGAACTGCTACCTCCTCTGTCAGCTCTAGCCACTGAAAAGAAATAAGCGGAGAAATCAGGTCAATTACAAAAGCTGGTCAGTCTGACGTGGTTGCCTGAGCTCATACTATTCATGTGCTCACCCAGTTGTGCTGGGTAAAGGATGCTGACAGCCAGGCTCTCATTGGCTAGCTGTTAGCCAATCAGATTCAAGCAGCTTAGCTCGTTGAATATTAATGAGAACTGGCTAGAATCGAGGAGAGTCTTCCTGCAGGCTTTCTATATCACGCTAGAATGGCTTGAAACAAGGTAACCAAGGCATTTTTTCTACAAAAAATGTTAGAGTCCATGATAGACCTTCAGACATTACCACAAAGTAATGAAATATACGTGTGACAGGGCACCTTTTAATCATTTTAAGGTCCTTTTTTAAATGTGATATTGAAGGCATCATTAAAAGCGTTTGTCGTGGCTCAGGAAGACCGAGCAGTCATCTTAAATCTGTGTGTCTCCCGTCCTCCAGCCTCCCCCAAACTTTTCCTGGACACGAGCAGCCCCTGCCCAACTCTGGCCAACATGCACTCGTCCCTCCACAGTCCCCTCACCCGCCAGCTGTCCACGTCTTCAGAGAACTCCACACCGCTGGGTCAGATCCCGGGCACACATGTAAGGACACACTGACACGACACTGGCTCAGTTTTTGTGTGCTTCTCTTATCTGATAATGAACTGGGACTTCGTTAGGTGTCAGTCAGTTTCACAAATCCAGTCTTGTCTCAGAATGACCAAACTGCAAACCTGGCAGAGCACCATGACACCCACTCTTTATTTCTTTGACTGTGGAAATCTGGTGTTTTAGGCACTAAAATGTGATTCTTATAGGAAACATGTAAGACTTGTCTATTGTAGGAGTTAAGAGTGGGGTGGCTGCTGATATCAAACTTACTAAGAAGTACTGTAAATGTCCCCTATATACACCCCAATGTCTTCAAAACACTGTTGACATAGCAAGATTATGATGAAGCGAGTGAGTAGGCAGGACAAACAAGACTGAAACGTAATTTTCTTGGTGGTTTTGTTTTATTTTTTGGGGGGTTACTAGAGCAGAAAAAGTAAGGGGAAAAAACACAGCAGGCACATTTGTTTTTAATCTTGTGTGTTAGAAATCCCCCTCCCTAGTGACTCAGCAACATGAAAACCTTTGTATTTTAAAATGGAATATGTTGCGATACGACTAGATTGACAGATACATTCTAGTATTGACTGGTAATAAATTCTAATAACATCTCTGAAGATTTTATTGTGGAAACAGCTGCAGTAATGTCATTTAAACCCTGTGGTCATATATGAGGTCATACATCCATAGTGAATCCTCACGTTAGATATTCACCCTTTGTCCCGCAGCAGCAGCAGCCCATCAAGAGGAGGCGAGGGGAAAGCTCTTTTGACATCAACAACATAGTAATCCCCATGTCTGTGGCGGCCACCACCCGGGTGGAGAAGCTGCAGTACAAAGAGATTCTCACACCCAGGTAAATACCCGCGTGATGTTTTGAAACCGTCCAGTAAGCGTCTGGTTGGTTTCCTTTTCCAGGGCAGTTATATTCTTCCCTTAGTGAGTTGTTGTGGCTGCTGGCTTTCTGTCCTGACATTTCATTTTCTGTTTTCACAGGTGGCGATCAGTCGACATCTTCTCTCAGCCCATAACTGAAGAGGAAGATGAACGGGAGGTAAGTGTTGACTTCTGTGTCCCAAGTGATAATTATTTATCAGGGAATCCTTCATTAGGAGCCACATATCTATTCCAATTATCCATATAACTCGCTTTAAAATGTCCAGATGCTTGCTGAGAGATAATATACTGTATGGCAGTGAGTGAACAGTGACACCTGGTGGTTAAATCTCCAACCCTTTCAGGGTTACATCTCTAAAGTGGAATCAGTTCACTAGATCAATAAGGAATGAACATAATCATAAATTGCAGCACCTATTTAGTTAGGTTATTAAGATTAATTATTTTATATTGATAGTAAAATTAAGATTAATCGTGAATAGGTAAAATACCCATCACAATTTTTCGCTGCCCACGTTGACATCTTCAGGTTTTTCTGTGTGTGTGACCAAAACCCAAAAATATTCAGTCACTGATATATATTTTATACTTTGGCTGATGTAACTGAAATAAAAATAAATTTCACATTATGTTGTATTAAAATGTCTTGAAAAGCCATAAGTTGAACTTGGTGAGTTTTGCAGAAACCCTGCCAGGTACAACCCAGGAACATTTGTCATTTTAACTTTAAAAGGATTAATCGGTTAGCAAAATTGTGGCCATTAATTTTCTCAGAACAGAAAAATACTTTACTACAAAAATACTTACATAAGACAGGTGTGTAGGAGAGGGACGAGTAGGTCAAAAGTTGGAAAGAAACTCCTGCACACTGTCTAACTTGCAAATGTACATTTATTAGCTGGCAATGTTTCGGTAATAGACCTTGCCTGATGAAGGTACAAGTTGCAAGTTTTCTGTCAATTGATTGATAGACTTAATGTTTTCAGTTCTAAACTGAAGTAAGCACGCTTTCAGGGTCCTGATGGTATGTTGTGTGTCTGCAGGTGGAGGACCTGACAGACGCAGCCTTCACTCAGCTCCATCAGCCCCACGAGGACCAGGAGCGTTCCCGCTGGACTTGGATGGCTCTGGCTCCTGCCAAGAGGAGGGGCAGCAGGTCACTACCATCACCATAACGTACACCATCATTTATAGGGCTGCACAATATGAGGAAAAAAATGCGATGTGCGATAACGTTGTTGAATATCGCGATAACGATATTACTTGTGATAAATAACGGATATTAATGTCTGCTCAGTTCTGCATTTCTGCTGCTTTCAGTATTCTGCTAAAATACAACAAACTGCTTGTTGAACTTAAAACAAACAAAAGGAAATCATTACCAACCTTCTTTTATTAAACAAACTGAACATTAGGGTTGGGTACTGAAACCCGGTGCTAATACGGCACCGGTGCCTAAACGAGCGGTATCTACCGGACCGAATTGCAACGCAGATTATGGTGCCTCATTTTGGTATAGGGCTGGGCTATATGGAGAAAATCAAATATTGCGATATTTTTGACCAAATACCTCGATATCGATACTGCAACAATATTGTAGTGTTGACTATTGGTGCTTTCACAAAATATTTACACAATGAGATTTTTGATAAAAATCATCAGTAATGTGGATATAATGACTAAGTGGGTAAAGGCAAATAATAGAACAGTTACAACAGTCTGGTCTGGTGAAAATGACATCACTTTACTGTAATGCAGCCTTTAAAACCAGGAAAAGACAACACTTATGCCATATTACGATATCCAAAATCTAAGACAATATCTACTTTCATATCACTATATCAATATAATATCGATATATTGCCCAGCTCTATTTCGGTGCCAATTAAATGCCTTTTGCGCTGCTCTCTGATGCTCTGAAACAGACGTTTGAGGCAACAGGAGCGTCGCTGCATATGACGCTAGTTAACACTTCACTTGACAGCAGGTAACGTTAGCCTACCGTAAGCTAGCAGCTGGAATAAACACGGTTAAAATGCTGACAGCTAAACGGTGTAAAGGGTGACTGTATTTCACTGTAGAGGATTTCAACAGCGGGACGTTAAGCAGTGTGCAGCTGCCGTTGTCGGAAAAACACAGACGGTGCGTTCACTTGAAACTAGTCAGCCTTGTGGTGCATTCAAAGTTATTGTAAAATACCCTATTCCCCTATTTTTTTAAGTATCGGTTCAGGCACCAGCACTGGCACAGTTTTAAAAGTATTGTTTTAGCACCGGTATCAGAAAAAAAAAAGATACCCAACCCTACTGAACATTGAGTTGAATATAAAAGGCACCACTTAAAAAGACAGTTTCTTTTTAAAGTGTAATTTTCTACTGATGTTTTTATTTCAACTAACACAAAAAATGTGTATTGCGATATGTTGCAGCCTTTGCTTGTTGCGCCAGTTGATATTGCGATGGCGATTTAAAAAAAATAAAAAGTAAAACAAATATTACAATATATTGTGCAGCCCTAGTCACGTACTAGTCTGTAGACTGAAGGTGTGACGTGATCTGTGTCTTGTCCCTCAGGTCGTACAAATCTGTGGACGGGCGCACCACGCCGCTGCTGTGCGGGACCAACCCTCCCACCCCCCAGCCTGCATCCCCAGACCCCGGCCACTGCCCCATGCTCCACGACTACAGCCACGTGCCATCGCCCATGAGTCCAGCCAGCCCCGACACCACCTCCAACCCCCACACACCCTGCTCCAGGGACTCCCATCGGCTGCTGTCCAGTGAGGACACGCGCTGCTCCACCCCAGACTTCACCTTTGAAGAAAGGGTACGTTCTCGGATCGCTCAAAGCTCATTCAGCAGGGATAAAAAATCAGCTCGCTCTCAGAAGTGCTTCCAAATGATCCTATCCCTAAGAATAGTTTGGTTTTGACAAAAAAAGGTTCCTCTTTTGATGCCAATACTGCGCAAATAAAGTTTTCTTTTCACGTGAGATTTAAGTCACGGGTGAAAGCAAAATATACAAAATATATTCGAACAATAGAAATCTGTGCTGGATTCAAATCACTAAAATAAGCGTCTCAGTAGTTCGACCTCCTCAGCAGTAGCGAGGCCTTTAACACGATGCAAATAACTTCTGAAAGAACAGTTTGTGCACCACTGAACACATGTTGGTTATTATAGTCTACACTCTTTTAGCAGTCAAGTTCTTCATGTAATTGACTTCTTTAGCGCTTATGTACACTTAAATGCCTGCAAGTCCCCAATAAACTCACAGCTGCTAGAATTTAGTCCCTCAAAATCATGTTGCAACACAAGTTTGTTGTACCTATTTTATGTTATGTAGGGAGGCTTTGCTAGCTGAGGCAGGAAATGAATACATTTGGTCAGTCCAACGATGTTAAAACAAAGATTGTAAATCCCTCTGAGACTAATTTGAGATTTTAGGCTACAAAAATAAAACTTGACTTTCACATGAAGGAGCAGAGGCTAATATCCTGACTGTTAAGGTGCTTCTGGACAGCATGTGGTTGGTAAAAGCCTCCGCGGCCGGTGCAGCGTTTTGTTTTTCTGGGTCAAAATTTAAAATTTTTTTTTTTTATGTTTTGGTCGTCTTTTTCGACCCTTTTGTCACATTTCCTGACTTTCCGATATTTTTTGTCAATTTTCCTGCGTTTAAAAAAAAAAATGTTTTAGAAGTTTTTTTTGGGTCACTTTTTTCAACGTTCTTTTATTAAAACTAATTTGAATAAAGCAACCAAATTCGTAGTGAACTGATCATCTTTTTTAAATTGTGAAGAGCGTTGGGACTATCCACGTTAATTAGCTTGAAAGAAACCCACATTTCTGATATAGAAACTTTGGAAATGGGTCAAATTTGACCCGGGGACAACAGGAGGGTTGAAATCGGAGGCAGCTCCTGGCTACCAGCCTGTACACCCCAGGCTGCTGCTGTCCATCTTGTTTAATGTCATCACTCCACTAAAGAGCAGGTTGTAGCTTAAAGTAGAGCGATGGTTAAGAATATGACACTATTAATATGGCAGGTTTTGTATCATAAACATTATTTATTGTTCCAGATTACTGGATAATCAGACTTTTGTCTGCTCATGTTTCTTGTACCCAGTCAAATCTGATCAAGTTCTTGAGTGTTTAACTCATAAGAAAAATCTTTTCAGACTTAAATATCATTGTTAGCATTGGAACATTCATTAGCCATTTGCACCCTGATTGTTAGTCATTGTTATATCAAAAATAACTGGCTGTTTAGTCATGAATGTATAGAAATACTGCAGATTTGAAGCCATGTTTTTAGGATCTCTTTTTAATGAGCGTTGTCTGATGTTTGGCAGACGGTAGCGCCGTGGGAACGCCGCAGCTTCCCTTTGCCGGAGGACCCGGCCCCGGAGCCAGAGCCGGAGGACGACCACCACATCAGGCCCAGAATGCGCAGCATCTCAGGGTGCCGAACGACGGCCTATGGCCGGCTGGACTCGGACGACATGGAGCTGCCTTGTGACGACGACGGCGGCCCCAAACACAAGGCCTCCGCCACCCACCGATGAATGACTGACAGGCTGAGGTCCCCCACACCCCCCCTCCCCCCACAGCTCCTCTCTGGCATTAACAAGCAGAACCTTAAAGCAGAATAAGATATTAAATGGGTTCCTGTTGTTTGATATTCAAACATCAGTCTAATAAATTTCACAGTTTTTAGTGAACATTATGGAGATAGAAGCCTTTCCCTACACTTGTTTTTGTCACAGGAAAAAAAAGGATAAATGTAAAAAAACAAAAAAAGTATAAAACAACACGTTACAAAAAATGTTTTCTGTAGTAGGCTAAACAATGTACATGGGGGGGGCTTAGTGGTGTTTCATATGTCGCGTGTACACTCGTAGCGCACTATGTAGCGGACTCCTCAAAATATGGCCAAAGGGTGTTTTCTATTGACTAGTTTGCTTGTAATTCCCATGTACATTTTTAGTGGAGTGACAAATTACAAAATCCCCCACCTTCCTCATCCAAATAAACAGGTACATTTGAGATGTGGTTCCCTTCTTCTTCCTCTAGAGGTCGCCTGAAATCACCAGAGCACTTCTCCAACTGCCAAGTCTAGTTTTATTGGTTTGCTTTTCTTTCTTTGTCTGTTGGGGTTTTTTTTTCCCATTCCTGACATGTTTTTATTTGTATCTGTTCTGTCTGTTTTTGTGTAACACATTCTTTGTGTTTTTTTTGAATAGTAAATCATTCCTTTACAGTCTCTTTCAGAGAGAGTGTCCAGCTCCTGTCTTCTTCTTACTGGGGTGTTTTTTATTTGAGCACTTGCCCTACAGAAAAAGCGCTGCTGCATGCTGAAAACCATGCTAATGTAAGTCTTATCACAACAGCACACAGCAAGGTTTCCACTTATTAAAAAACAAATCGGGGGGGTAGTAACGGGAGAGTGTACCATCTGCTAGTTTCACTCTTTGCGTACGGTCGTTGCTGTAGTAGAAACGTTAAACTGTGGCAAAATAAAGACATAACACAATACCCCCCCCCCCCCTCTTTTTTCCAGTTCAGCTTGACAAGTTTTTCTCTTGCAAACATTTCAAATGTAGCAGCTCTCAGCTAGAAGCCACCCCAAGCTCAGGTTTTTCAATTTAAGGGAATATTTTCTGCTGTTAAATAGTTTCACTCAGATCAGATCTACTCTTGTTCATGGATGGATGGATTTTGTTTTTTGCCACCCCACCAATGTCATAACCACACTCTTCTCTCCCTTCCCCCCAAGTAACTAATTGCTATGCAAAAAAAAACTATGGTTGTTTTCATTTTACACCTTCTTATGCCACAGCCATTCAATCACTGTTTTTTCTTTTGTAGTTTAAGCAAGATGTCAATGTACCTGTTCGATTGTTGCAGCAGTTAACCTAATCAAAAAAGCAGAATTGTTTTCTTTTTGTAAATAGTACCATTAAAACATTTATGTTTAACTTGGCGTTATTGTCCTGGCCTCAAGTCCTTCATCAGTGTAAAACCCATCTGAAATCATTCATTGTTGGACAATAGTCACTCTTTAAGTGATCTTTTTGGGCACACTTTGTGTGTGTGTGTGTGTGTGTGTGTGTGTGTGTGTGTGGGGTAAGTGGGGAGTGATTTCCGACGGCACTTGGTGTTGCAATCGTTCACGACGACGGTGACTTCATAGCATTTATTTTCAAATACACATATACAGCAACAAGAATCATCATAAACCAGTTATTGATAAAATGCACAATAATGAGAACAATCACATTTCCACAAACTGCACAGCGTCAGAAAAGAAAGGTGATGAGTTTAGTTACTGCAGAAAACCTCTCGTGGCACGAGAGGACTCACCAAAAGCACATTACCGCACACACAGTGGGAGCAACTCCCCCCCCCCCTCAGCACAAATGTCTGTCCTGCACACTGAGATGAATGTGGTCTAGTTTGAGAAAAAAAGAACCAAGAATTTAGCATGCAGATAATGTTGCAAAGCACACCCTTAAGTCCTACCTGTTAAATACACACAGTTGGGAGCAAAGTGTTTGAGTCTTTGACTTTTTAGTCCTAGGTCGGAACGGATTTCCAAATCCAGAGAAAGCGTTCATAAAACAGGATATATGGAGAGAGACCACTTTGTGAAAGGGGAGGCAACAAGCAGACTCATACATGAGGTGCATGCAAGAAGTTGTTTCGCTTAATATTAATGCGAGTAATAGTGATGAATCACCGGGAATATTGGTCAACATTAGGGCGTTTTTTTTTTAGCACATTTTTAAGGGAACATTGTTCTCGTTACAAATTAAGGGGAAAAAAGCTGGTTGCATTCATTTCAAAATACAAGATTAGTACAAAGTAAATGGTTGAATAAATCCCTCCGACAGCCCTGTTCAATTGTATTTATAGTATCAAATCATAACAAGAGTTCTCAGGACACTACAGAGAGAGTAGATCTAGACCACACTCTATAATTTACAAAGACCCAACAATTCCAGTAATAGTTAACTTTTATAACTTTTTTATAAGCGTTTTCCTGTGGTTCCCACTCCGAGGGTCGAGACCCCCACTAGGGGACGCAAAATAATCTCGAGAGGGTCATGAGATGATTAACAGAATAGGGAAGCAGAAAAGAAAAAAAAAAACACGGACAAAATCCTGTTAAGTTTTGCGTATATTTTCCTCTAATCTTTGCTTTTGAGCTTGTGAATTAACTGCTAATTCATCTTCTTTACAAACGGGGTTTGGAAGTGTTTGAACCTGGCTGCAGGGATTTTCTCCCGTTAGTGCGATCAAATTAAACCAAACCGAAAACCACATGCGGTTGTGATATTCAGGTATTTGCATACTTTTGCTTAGCGGAGAACTGGAGTATTTTATCACTGAAGATCAAAGCAACCAGCTGAGAGTTCCATCGTGTTGAATCCTGTGTTCAGTGCTCAGATACAGATGTGATGATTAAACTGCCCGAGCAGATGAACTCATCGCTGTACAGTTTTCCCTCCTCTCCACTTGGCCCAATCAACCCATCATCGTCATCCATCCATTGCTATATTCATTCTGGTTGAGTACATTTTCAAACACTTTTTTTTTTTTTTTTTGTTGTAAACCGTTAAAGTGAGACCATGTAACGCTTGAGAGAGGAACTAATAAATGAAAAGTCTAATTTATAAGCGGCACCTTCACACAGCCTGCGACAGCCTAAGCTAAATTATAAATAGCTTAGCATTTTAGCTAAATTATAAATAGCTTAGCATTTTAGCTAAATTATAAATAGCTTAGCATTTAGCACTGATCATTTTCAATTTAACAGACGTTACGTAGTCTCGCTTTAAGAATACTTTCCAATAACTGTGATGAACATTATTCTACCTACCTTTTATGTGCATATAGCAGTTTAAATACTGTAATCAATGACTGACTAGTCCTCTTAAAGGCATAGTTCAGATATTTTGAAGTGGGGTTGTATGAGCTACTTATCCACAGAGTATTACCTACAATGTCAGTTTAAGTGTACACTATATTTAGAGTATTTTCACACTTAAACTGATTTTTATAGCTTCTGCGTCGGTACTCCTGTCTGCTTCTCCAAACTGGAGGCGTGTCGACCGTCGTCTACTGTAGCTAACACTGACTCTGGAGAAGTAGCTCATATAACCACACTTCAAAACATCTGAACTGTGTCTTTAATAATTTGGCCATGAAAGTTACACTTTAAATGCCTTAAGGTTTCCTCCTCAAGCTTTAGCGCATTTACAACAGAGCAGTAACAAAAAGTAAAATAACACTGACAGTAGCAGGCACAATACAAATGTTTCTTCATATCAAATACATGTCATATATCCACAGAATACGATTATAAAACTGTGCCCAACACAAACCAAAGGTTTCTACTCTAGCCGTTCCGTTTTTTTTATTTCTTTTTATCCAGGTTACACCCCTGTCGTGTCGGGACTACACAAAGCAAAGACAGCACTCTGAGGTCTGAAAGCATTTTTTTTTTTTCTGCCATGACGAAAGAAAAACGTGCTACTTTTCTTTTTAAACAGTTTTCCTCCGACACCCCTCACCATACCCTGTTAACTGTTCCTTCTGCTTTAGCACAAGCTGGACCCCAGCAGCCTGCCTCCATTTCTTCCAAGTTTTATCAAAAGAAATATAAGGGGACACCCGTCAAAGGGGACTTGTACATTAAAAACATAACTTTCTAAAGGGTTTACAGTCAATGTGACAGGAAACCAAGTGTTAAATGACGTCAGATTCACCAGGATATGTATGAAGATAAGCTCCTCAGATTCACAGGGAGAGTTATGCTCTGCTTGGGTGTTTTAACTCTTAAAGGGAGACTTACAAAAGGTAGAAATAGCAAATAAAGAGACCCACAGAGAGAAATGGCATACATGTTGGCCTTATCTGTATTTTTTTTCTGTCTACAAGTAATGCCTCAAGAACAGTTTCAAAGGTTAGTGAAGGATAAACAGTGATGGGTAGCTAAAAAAGTCCTGTGCCGATAACGAGGAAGGCATTACAACTCCTCTACGTGGTCGTGTGGTTGAGGTGGAGGAAGTGAAGGAAGTGCATGTGGGGGGTGCATTCACAAGCCTTGTTTGGCCAGAGAGGCGGACACCTGGTCAGCCAGTGTGGAGAGCTGCGGAGAGTCGGCCATGTTGATGCTGCCGGAGGAGGACACGGTGCTGAGCTGGTGGGGGGAGTCTTCCAAAGAGATGATCTCAGCGCCGTGGTCAGTGCGGGCCTTGGCCACCTCACGGAAGTTTAGTTTGTGGCTCTCAATCTGCGGGCAGATCACAAGGAAAGGTCAAACATGCTGCCTGGATGATCTGCAGTTTCAGGTGTTGTAGAGCGCCCTCTGGTGGGCAACAATGTGCACAAAAATGTGCTGGATGATGCACTCCACGTGATCACAGCTGCTGGATTACAAAATGTCCCCAACACTATTTCCTCACATGTACCTTTAAAGTTTACTATGACTTTATGACATTTTTATGACATACGACGACGTTTTATGACTTTAAGCAATGATGTGTAACAAATGTACATTAATAAAGGTTTCACTGTTCAATGTGAGTTCTGTTATTATTTCTTATCAAAAGTTGTGACGGACACTTTGTTTTTCGACATACTATATTATGACTTTTTATGACTTTTTTAGACAAGCTATACTATGACCTACAGTGGTGCTCATAAGTTTACACACCCATGCTAAAGTTGACTAAAAAGAGGAATAAAAAAATCATCTTTTGGAAATTGATCTTAATGCCTTAATTAAAAAAATTAGGAAAAATCCAACCTTTAAGGACACCAATTTTCTTTGTGAATGAATAATGTATCATAAATAAATAAATGTTCTTCCTTAAAATACAGGGGGCATAAGTCAGTACACCCCTGTGTTAAATCCCCATAGAGGCAGGCAGACTTTTATTTTGAAAGGCCAGTTATTTCATGGATCCAGGATACTATGCATCCTGATAAAGTCCCCTTGGCCTTTGGAATTAAAATAGCCCCCCATCATCATCACATACCCTTCACCATAACCCCCCCATCATCACATACTCTTCACCATACCTAGAGACTGGCATGGTTTAATTTCAGTTAGCCTAATAGCTGGTTTGATTTGCATTGAGAGATGATTTTATGGAAAGTACCCCATGCCAATCTCTAGGTTATGAGTTTTTTCGACATCTAGCTATACTATGACTTTTTTTCGACATACTATTGTGAGGAAATAATTAAAGTTGACATGCTAATGTGCCTAAATACCAAAATGACATTACTGAGGGGTTACATGTTTATATGAACTGTGGAATAAATATAGAAGTGCAATTGCAAGTCTTCATTTCAATATGTGTGTATAAGCTTCATTAGATAATCAATGGTGCTCTTTGCAATATGTGTGTAATCATTGCCCTCCCTGTTAATACATGATGAGCTGGTATAGACAGGTTACATCAGTATGGGACAGTGGAAAAGTACAAAAGGCCTAAAAACAGGATGAGAGACATAGGGTGTGAAACAACTGTTATAAGTGTGGTCATTTGAGAAGTCATGTAAGAGTTACATGAATCATAGGTACGCTCCTCCCTATGGGAGCGACTGAAGAACCATTGGACCAGGAGAGCGCTAAGAGGCGTAGACACGCCTAAGCGCCAACAATGGACCAATAGGACCTGGCCCCAGCCAGTCGAAAAAAGTCAGTCGAAAAAAGTCATAGTATATTATGTCATAAAAAAGGCATAGTATAGGATTAGAGATGGTCCGATACCATTTTTTGCTTCCCGATACCGATTCTGATACCTGAACTTGCGTATCGGCCGATACCGAGTACCGATCAGATACCAGTGTGTCATATATTTTATTATGTTTTAACAACTGTATACTACTATCCCTGTATGGATGTGATATGATTTCTATCTTTGTTGTCGGTCTGGCTCAGGTTAAACTCTTTGTGAAACATGAACGCCCCAGAACGTTCTTTTATTCTCCAGTTTGACAGTCAGTTATAACGGAAAAAGAACATAAATAAACTACTTTAACGTCGATTTTCTTTAGGGCTTTATTACGTGGTATCAGATCGGTGTATAAACTCCAGTACTTCCCGATACCGATACCAGCGTTTTAGGCAGTATCAGACATCTCAATATAGGATGTCGAAAAAAAGTCATAAAAAGTCATAGTATAGTATGTCGAAAAAAAGTCAGTCGAAAAAAGTCATAGTATAGTGTGTCAAAAAAAATCATAAAAAGTCATAGTATAGTATGTCGAAAAAAGTCATAGTATATTATTTCGAAAAAATCATAAAAAGTCTTTTAGTATGTCGAAAAAAGTCATAGTATATTATTTCGAAAAAATTATTAAAAAGTCATAGTATAGTATGTCGAAAAAAGTGGAAAAAAAGTCATAGTATATTATTTCGAAAAAAATAATAAAAAGTGATAGTAGAGTATGTCGAAAAATGTCATAGTAAAGTATGTCAAAATAAATCATAAAAAGTCATGGTAACTATAATAAACATATCAAAGACAGAATAGTATGTCAGAAAAAAGTCATAGGGGTCCTCAAAGCTTTGATGACAGAGTGCCAATTTAGGGAGCCAGCTGTTATAGCACCAGATTAATATCCATGGTTTTGGAAATGACAATCATGTATAGGTGTAACGTTCAGGTGTATGTATGTGATTATTAGATTGCCTGATTATACCCTTGAAACCTGTAAAAAGTTACAAAAATCATCGTGCTGCTGTTTCAAGCAGCAGACAACACACAGCTCGCGAGTACTTACTGGATTCCTCAATCTTTATGAGGGGGTTCGTCAAGATGGGTGTGATGGGTGCTGAAGGGACAGTCTGAGGTGACTGAGGGGGGGTGACAGCGGGGGAGGGGATTGAGGGGCTGTCTGAGGTACTCCCTTCTGCTTCCTTCCCCTTCTCCCTCTACAGATGAGCCCCAGCAGAGGGAATAAAAAGGGCATGCAACAAAAATACACGTGATGGCATCAACAGAAATCAAAAGGCAACTTAACCAAATGAAGAAACTGAAGATAATGACAACAAATCAATAACTTATGAAATGATCAAATCAGCTGGATGGAGAAGAACAAAAGAGGGAGAAAAGCACCAAACTTAGGGAAGGAAAGGATGAGAGATGAATGACTCAGCGGTGTGTTTTTTTTAGCCATTAAAATGGCTGCTTCTTTGTGTGAAACCCTTTGAAAAATGAGTGTTGATGATTTCACTTTTAAAGTCTAGGATCACGTGCTGCATATTGGGTTACAAAAAGTCTAGTTGGTAAACGCTGTAACATGACTCCAAATCAAGAATTAGCTCCTGACAAGTTTAGGTTTTTGAGTGAAATCTGGTGCAGACAAACAACGTATGTTTGGTTTCTGTAGGGGACATTTTTCTTAATCACCGACCAGCTGACTAATTAAAACTGTCACCTGGTAGAGCGTGCGCTCATATACAGAGGCTTACTCATTGATGCAGTGGCCGCGGGTTTGATTCCGACCTGCGGCCCTCTGCTGCATGTCAATCCCCCTCTCTCGCCCCTTTCGTGTCTAAAGCTGTCCTATCTTTTAAAGGCCTAAAAATGCCACACAAAAAAAAGCTGTTCATTCTATTTCCATTTCTATAAATGTATATCAATCTAGAAAATTATTATATTCTTCATCCTATGAACATTTGCCCACTCCATTCAATATTTTGTCTTGCAGCGTCTTCCTTTTAAACATTTTCACAGACATCTTTTACATATTTATTATTGCAAATTTTTTGTTTTATAGTTAAGTTTCTTAAAGGGGAACTATGCAGTGTCTTTAGCTTAATTTACCTTAACTGATTATATGACTTTTCTCGAGTTGAATGGTGGTCGTCTCGCTCCCCCCTAGCGCCTGTGAGCGGAAAATCCACCTGTTAACTTTCGGCCGGCGAGCCGGCGGCCTCAGCGGTCTCACGATGTAACTAATTGTTTCACGGCACTGCACACATACGCCCATTCAGGAACCGGCTAACAAGGTAGTGATGGAGTTTTTCACACTGTCGTCATGGCTGAGCCGGCAAAAAAGAAGCAGAAAGCTAGGAGAGCATTGTCGGAGGAACAGAGGAAGAGGAAACGTCAGACTGACCGAGAGAGGAGTCAGACACGAGTAAACATAGGAGCTGCCAAATATCTATTCTGAAGCTGTAGGGGGGGCTCTATAGAGAAACCTGCCAGCAAAAAGAGAGAAAACAGCCAAGAAATGTCCAAAACTGCATAGCGCCCCTTTAACTTGCTGCTGTTGTTTTTCTTTTCTCTTATTATGTTTATTGTGACCAAATCACTAAGTCCAATTCCTTGTATGTGGCAGTAAAGCTGATTCTGATTCAATCTTGCTTTACATAATGATGTTATTATAACAAGAACATTGTAAACATTATATAAATTGCTGCATTATAAATGCACTAATACTACACCTTTAGTTTCCTTGAAACAAATATTATTGCATACTATTTAATTTTTTATTATAATACATAATCTTCACTACAAAGACTGTTGTTTACTTGATACTTTTTCATACTATCTTAATTTTAATTACTATATATATAAATGTCTCTAAAGGACCTGTTACTCATGCTGTGTTCAGGTCATTATCAAGAGTGAAAACGTGAACAGCAAAAAATAGACAACTAAACTCTCCATCTATGCAGATAAAAAGGCCATGCAATCAGCAGATTTGGCAGGACATGATAACATGAAGAAGAGCAACAACAACAACACTAACAATGACAAAGACTTAATCTAGTGTTTTTAACATGGAGTTTGGTTGAGAGCGTGATGTTTTTACCCTTCTCTGTCCCCCTCCGGGGACGTGGCCGATGTTGTCCAGAGAGCCGATCTTAGACTGAACTTTGAACTCCAGCTTCTCATTTTTTATCTCGATGTTTCCACCACCTGATGAAAAACAGAATATATAGCAACGAAAGTCACCGGACGCCACAAT